>NW_005871095.1:7394688-7395573 GCF_000147115.1 Myotis lucifugus
CTTTAATACAGTTCCTCATGTTGTGGTGACTCCCGACCATAAAATTATTTTCGTTGCTACTTCATAACTGTAATTTTGCTACTGTTATGGATCGTAATGTAAATATCTGATATGCAGGATGTATTTTCATTGTTACAAATTGAACATAATTAAAGCATAGTGATTAATCACACAAACAATATGTAATTATATATGTGTTTTCCGATGGTCTTAGGCGACCCCTGTGAAAGTGTAGTTCAACCCCCAAAGGGGTCGCGACCTACAGGTTGAGAACCGCTGACATAGAGCGAAAGCCCTCAGCAATGGGACTTGTCATTTCGCACACCTGATACCTGTTAGTAATTTTATATTTTAAAAATAAGAGATAGGCCCTAGCTGGTTTGGCTCAGTGGATTGATCCTGCGAACTGAAAGGTCCCAGGTTCGATTCTGGTCAAGGGCACATGCCTGTGTTGTGGGCTCGATCCCCAGTAGGGATCAATGATTCTCATCATTGATGTTTCTCTCCCTCTCCCTTCCTCTGTGAAATCAATACAAATATATTTTTAAAAGATAAGAGATAGTAGTTTTTTAAAAAAATATTAAAGTGTATCATGAGGGAAGATACATACCTAAGTCCAAAAATCGATAGAAAACATGATAAATTAAACAGGGAAGTTACAGGCAAAGTGCAAAAGGCGGTCTCCGGAGGAGGAGGTGCGGCTGGGAGATGAGAGACTCCCAGGACTGCTGGTGATCAGCACCTGAGCATTTACACCCAGATATATCATTCCCCCCACCCCCCTGCAAATCGGATCAGGTGGTCTGGGGGTGGATCTAGGCAGTTTTGTGAAGCTTCTTGGGCTGTGAACAGAACAGTGGCTACCTGCAGGCCTGACAAACTGAA
>NW_005871095.1:7463897-7464708 GCF_000147115.1 Myotis lucifugus
CCCCTAACTGCCCTCCCCTGCCAGCCTGATCTCACCCCAAACTGCCCTCCCCTGCCAGCCTGATCTCGCCCCCAACTGCCCTCCCCTGCCGGCCTGATCTCGCCCCCAACTGCCCTCCCCTGCCGGCCTGATTGCCCCTAACTGCCTTTGCCTCAGCCCCCACCACCATGGCTTTGTCTGGAAGTCGGACATCCAGAAGATGGCTGGTCGACCCGGTCTAATTAGTATATTACCCTTTTATTGGTATAAATAGATTATATAGGATAGGATTGCTTAAATGGGGGGGAGGGGAGCCTTTTTCAGCAGGAGGAGATGCTCTTGGCAGACAAAAATACATAATCCCTGTGTCTGGACTGATAGCCAGCCATATGCACTATACTGCCAAAGTGGTCATTAAAAAATTGAACTGCTTTCTTACACCTTACACCAAACAGCTATTGCCCTTAAAACCCCTTCTCACCCCCACCTTAGGTTCTGCCTTCGCAGTTCACCCAGATTAGGTTCTGACTGGTCAGTTTCTATGCCAGTCAGCATCTCCGGGCCTGATCAGAGAGGTGGAGCTGATCAGCAGCTGCCTCAGGCTGCAGGCGAGCGGGCTGAACTGCTGACCTCTCAGAGAGAGAGGCGCAGCTGCTGGCGAGGCCCGGAAAGAGAGAGAGGCAAGGGCTGATCCGCAGCTGCCACGGAGGCTGTGGATGAGACCCTGCTTCTCTCCCCGGGCCTTGCCAGCAGCCGCAGCAGCTGCTGATCAGCCCCATCTCTCTCTCTCTCTCTCTCTCTCTCTCTCTCTCCAAGAGGGTCAGCAGTTCAG
>NW_005871095.1:7465428-7470626 GCF_000147115.1 Myotis lucifugus
TTAAAAAATTGATACTGCACGTATGAAACTAAGTAAAACTATTTTTTAAAAAATATATATTTTATTGATTTTTTACAGAGAGGAAGGGAGAGGGATAGAGAGAAACATTGATGAGAGAGAAACATCGATCAGCTGCCTCCTGCACACCCCCCACTGGGGATGTGCCTGCAACCAAGGTACATGCCCTTGACTGGAATCGAACCTGGGACCCTTCAGTCTGCAGGCCGACGCTCTATCCACTGAGCCAAACCGGTTAGGGCATAAAACTATTTTTGAGGGTTCATACACATTGTTAGTCATCTTGTGTATTTTCTTCTAGTTTCATTTGCTTTGCTTTTATTTCTACTTATTTAAAATTTACTTATTTATTTTTGGTTAATCCATGTAGGACTCAAACCACAATTCCCTTGGTTTCTGGGTCAAAAACTCAACCATTGAGTCACACTGGCCTGGTTCCCATTGATTTTTTTTTTTTTTTTTTCCGCAGAGTGAAAGGGAGAGGGAGAAGAGAGGTAGAAACATCAATGATGAGAGAGAATCATTGATCGGCTGTCTCCTGCATGCCCCCCCACTGGGACCGAACCTGCAACCCAGGCATGTTCCCTAACTGGGAATTGAACCATAACCTCCTGGTTCATAGGTCCATGCTCAACCACTGAGCTACATGGCCGGGCTCCCATTGATTTTTTTTTAGAGATGGGGAGAGAGAAACATTAGGTGTTTGAGGACCAACACTTTAACCACTGAGCATCACCGACTAGGGCTTGTTTGACTATTTTAAATTATATATATAAAAGGCTAATATGCTAAGTGTCTGTCTGGGTAATGATGTCACATAGCATTATCTGGCTTCCTCTCCCTAGTGACGACTAGCCTCCTTTTTAGTTTCTACAGCCTAGGACAGGGGTCCTCAAACTACGGCCCGCGGGCCACATGCAAATACAAATGTTGTATTTGTTCCCGTTTTGTTTTTTTACTTCAAAATAAGATATGTGCAGTGTGCATAGGAATTTGTTCATAGTTTTTTTTTAAACTATATAGTCCGGCCCTCCAACAGTCTGAGGGACAGTGAACTGGCCCCCTGTTTAAAAAGTTTGAGGACCCCTGGCCTAGGAACACGACTTGCTTTATAGCCAGGTGCAAACATTTCACACTTTAACCAAATGTCTATGAAGCGGTTTCCCGCGCCTCAACTCATTTGTTCCTCACAGAAGTCCTGGAGTAGGTAGATAGGCAGGCTCAGTGCCACTGCCACCCAGGGAGGCCCTCGGAGTTCAGTTCTGAAACCACAGGGACCCGCTCCAGCGCAGGCTGGGGGAGGAAGTGCTGCTGCTGCCGCTCAGCGCTAGGTCCCTGGTTAAGGAAGTGGGTCCAAGTCACAGCCACGAGGCCTGGCGGGGCTGTCTCACCCTGGACCATTGTGGCTGAGCCCTGGTGGGGGCGTCGAGCACATCTGGGATCACTGTCTGCCATTGGGCTGCCTGCGGTCACTGGTGGAGTGGGCGCAGATTGAACATTTTAATGAAAATGGGACGCCTGCGCCCTGCCCCACCGTGCCCCTGTCCCCGGTGAGGAGAGGGCAGCGGAATTGGGGGTGCAGCCTTGGGATCCCGTTAGGAGGCACCGGGGCTCAGGAGGGGCTGGGAGCAACCTGCAGGCGCGCTTCTAGAAAGAGGTGCTAAACTGCCAGGACCCCGAGGCCAGCTGGTGGAGGGTGCACGCTGGGCTGAATTTCGTGCACCGTGCCATTAGTGTGTATGTGTGTATATATATGTGTGTGTGTATATGTCTATGTCTATGTATATGTCTATGTATATGTATATGTATATGTATATAAATATATATATATCTTCTAGTTGTCCTCTCCTCCCCTTTGGTTATCATATACTGTATCATGTTCAAACATTTTTTTTGGGAGTCTTGAAAGTGTAGAAGTTAATAATGATAAAAAGCATCTATAGTACTACCTTCTGTGACTTATCAGTCTGCATACCAGTCTATGTCTTTATTTTCTGCATGCAACAGTTTTGTGGGAATTGATGTCGGTCTCTATTACAATTTAACGTATTTGTCCTTTATCCTACATTTTGGAAAACACTGACCTCTTGAAACGGATTTAACTTATTTCAAGCATTTCTTCTTTATGAGCAGTTTACACTTATATATCTATCTATCTTACAGCATTTAAGGGATTTTGTACCTTTGTGATTGATGATACACAATGACAATTGGATGAGACTACCTTTGATCATCAGATTATTTCATTAACAAGGGTTTTGAGCATTAACAATAAACAGGTTATTGAGAGTAAGGAGCATCATTATAGAAACTAATAAGCTACATGGTTACCCAGGGAAACAAAACAGTTAGCTTTTAGATTTTTAAAAAAATATATTTTACTGATGTTTTTACAGAGAGGAAGGGAGAGAGATAGTTAGAAACATCGATGAGAGAGAAACATCAATCAGCTGCCTCCTGCACACCTCCTACTGGGGATGTGCCCCCAACCAAGGTACATGCTCTTGACCAAAATCGAACCTGGGACCTTTCAGTCCACAGGCTGATGCTCTATCTACTGAGCTAAACTGGTTAGGGCAGCTTTTAGATTTCTTTATCAACCACTCAGAAGAGTCTAAAGATAAGTGGGTTAAATCAAGGTCTTTATCTTGTTGTGAAGCAGAGAAGCCTGGAGTCAGACCTAGGTGTCCAGGAATCTTGGGTCTGACACTTATATAATACGAAGGCCTAAAAACCACCATCTCTTCAAAACCGGAGTTACTTTGTAAGACGTGGGAAAATCAGGAGGTGTTAGTGTGAAGTTGAGCCAGTGCTTTATGGCAGAGACCCCTTTACACTATGGTTCAGAGTTCTGAAGGGGTTCTTTTTAACCAATTATTGTTTATTTCTTCTGACAACTGGTCCTGGACAAAAGGAAATTAATGGGGCTGGTCAAAAACGATATATATAAATTGGGGAGTCATCAAATTTCAAGGTGGAGTTCTATTAATTTTGTAATTTTTCTGTTTTAAAAATATGAGTTCTGTGCATGAGTGCGTTTATATGTTTTGACACATAGTTTCTAAGTCTTAAAACATTATTATGGTCACCAAATTATTGTGAAGAAGAAACTTATTTAAAAAAACCAAGGTGTTTCTTGAATAAGTATGGTGTAAATTATGGACAGGTTTCTCTAAACTACTTAAACTCCAGAGGGATAAACATATCCTGGAAAACTTGAGGATTTTAAGACTTCAGAATCAGTTATACTCTGTACTTCAAGTTACCAATTTGCTATCTTTGTCATTTTACAGCATCCTACAGTTAACATTAAACTTCTCCCGGTGGAGCCACAAAGTAAACAGCTCATGACTTCTGATCAGGACGCTAAGGTTGTGGCTGAACCGCAGGGCCAGCGAGTCCAGGAAGGGAAAGACAGCGATCATCTGGTGAGTGCATACCTGAGGCCAGGATGGGTCTGTGCATCTCCCTTTCTTCTGGTTTTTACATGCAATAAATTTATGGGTAGCTTAGTAGAGAAAACTTAAGTACTAGGAGGTAGAGAAAACAAATGGCAATTAATACCCCTAGATCAGTGGTTCCCAAACTTATTTGGCCTACCGCCCCCTTTCTAGAAAAAATATTACTCAGCCCCTGGAAATTAATTTTTTAAAAATTTTAATAGCAGTTACTCATCGCCCCCAAATGCACCTGTAGCCATCACCGCCCCCCCTGGATCGCTGCAGCGCCTACCAGGGGGCGGTAGCGCCCACTTTGGGAATCACTGCCCTAGATATTAAAGCCTTGGGTTTTAACTTTTTTAAAAAAATTATTGACTTTTAGAGAGAGAGAGAAATATCACTTTGTTGTTTCACTTATTTATGCATTTATTGGTTGATTCTTGTGTGACCTAAGGATGGAACCCACAACCTTGACATTATCAGGAGGACGCTCTAACCGACTGAGCTACCTGGCCAGGCCAAAGCCTTGGATATTAAATCACCAAGAAAACACAGTGATTTATAAATACTTTTATAACATTATAGCCATTGCAGTGGTATGTAGTTAAAGAATTAATTAGAATTATAACATAAATTTTTTATTTTTTATTTTATTTTATTTATTTATTTTTTAAAATATTTTTTATTGACTTTTTACATAGAGGAAGGGAGAGGGATAGAGAGTTAGAAACATGGATCAGCTGCTTCCTGCACATCCCCCACTGGGGATGTGCCCGCAACCAAGGCACATGCCCTTGACTGGAATCGAACCTAGGACCCTTCAGTCCACAGACTGATGCTCTATCCACTGAGCCAAACCGGTTAGGGCTAAATTTTTTATTTTGACTGCTTTCGTTAATTGTAAGATTTGATCATGTCAAGCAGTAATATTTAAAGTTTCTAAATGGCTTTGGGAAAAGTAGCTTTTCTTAATTTTCCCTATTGAAACTACTTTAGTAAAGTAAAGGATTTTTACTTTATTGTGTACAGTCAGAATTTCAACATTTAAAATTTTAAGGCTCCTATATTGCTCTGAATATCTCCCTGAGTTTCCTTTGTCATGTAAAAATGTGCTTTTCTCAGTGGGTTTTGTTGTGCTCAATTACTGTGGTTTGAAATCTTTACATTGTAGTGATGGTATGTTTGATGTTTTCAATTTTGTAGATGAATGGTCCCATATCTCAAACCACTTCTCAGACAAGCTCCATCCCAGCTTTGAGTCAGGTAATTTAGTCCTGAGATATATCACATTGGTGGCTCACAGATACTGCCTTATAACAAATATTTATTGTAAACTAATTAGAAAATATTGATGTTTTCCAATGGCGCAGGGGGTACCCATCTGGGTATAGTACATGTCAATGCGTGTATGTCCTCTACTGGCTTCTGTGTGTGTTAAATGTATAGTTCTACAGTGCCTTGTGTATTTATTTGATGTCATATATTCATTAAGGTGTTTTTAAAGGATCACTGATAATCTATTATCCTAATATATAAAAAGCCAGTGGCTGTCACAACCGAAACAACCAGATGGACAACCGAACAGCAGGCTGTGTGGGGCGACCAGGCCAGTAGGGGGGTTGGTGAGAGACGACCAAACGACTGAATAGCAGGCTGTGTGGGGCGACCAGGCCAGTAGAGGGGGGCAGTAAGGGGCAACCAGGCTGGTGGCGGGGCAGTTAGGGGCAACCAGGATGGCGG
>NW_005871095.1:7470735-7473424 GCF_000147115.1 Myotis lucifugus
GGGGGGCATTTGGGTTTTTCAACCCTCCGGGGGGTTTTCAGCCAGAAAGCCAAGAGGCCTTTTGGGCCCCCCCGCCCCTGGTTTTGAAGGGGGTTTCCCGTTTCCAATTTTGGCCCCATTCCCCCTTAACTGGGAATTCAGCCTCCCCCCGGGGGTCCCAAATTGAAAGAGGGCCAAGCTTGGCTAAGGGGGCCTCCCCCCCCCCCCCCCCCCCCCGCACCCGTGCACGAATTTTGTGCACCGGGTCTCTAGTGTGTTTATAATTAACTTTACGTATTGATATCCTGTACTTTTAAAAGCACACGAGTAAGCTTTTAGTATAAGAAAATTGGTTCAGAAAAATATTCCTATGAGAAATGTCCAAAATTTTACTGCCTATGTTTTTTTTTCTAGGATTTTTATTGTTTTGAGTCTAACATTCAAGTCTTTAATCCATTTTGAGTTTATTCTTGCGTATGGTGTAAAAAGGTGGTCTAATTTCATTTTTCTTGCACATATCTGTCCAATTTTTTCAACACCATTTATTGAATAGACTATCTTTAGTCCATTGTGTGTTTTTGCCTCCTTTGTCAAATATTAATCATATATATGTATATATATACATATATACATATACATATACATATACATATACATACATATACATACATATACATATACATATATATATATATATATATATATATATATATATATATATATATATAGAGCTAATATACAAAATGTCTCCTTGGGAGTTCAACCGGAGACTGGGAGTTCTTTCACTCGCTATGACATGCACTTATCACCAGGGGGGTGGTGTGGAGTGAAGGAAGGCCCCCGCCAGCAGCCAGGGAAGGAAGGCCCTGGCTGGCAGAAGGCAACCGGGGTAGGAAGGCCCCGGCCAGCAGCCAGAAGGCCCTGATCGGCCCTAATAGTCGGCCAGGCCTAGGGTCCCTACCTGTGAATGAATTTTGTGCACCGGGCCTTTAGTTAACTGTAATGGCATGGGCTTATTTCTGGGATATCTCTCTCTCTCTCTCTCTCTCTCTCTCTCTCTCTCTCTCTCTCGGTTAATCTTCACCCAAGGATATTTTCCCATTGATTTTTAGATAGAGTGAAAGGGAGGGGGAGAGACAGAGAGAGAGAAACATTGATGAGAGAGATGCATCAATTGGTTGCCTCTTGCATGTGCCCAGGGTCCGGAGATCTATACCCTTGACTGGAATCAAACGCAGGACCTTTCAGTCCACAGACTGATGCTCTATCCACTGAGCCAAATTGCTAAGGCCCTATATGTCTCTTTTTATGCTAGTACCATGCTGTTTAGATTACTATGCCCTTGTAGTTTAGTTTGATATAAGGTAGCATGATTTCTCCAACTTTGTTCTTTCTCAAGATCACTGTTGCTATTCAGTGTCTTTTGTGGTTCCATAGAAATTTTTTAAACATTTGTTCTAGTCCTGTGACTAAGTGAAATAAACCAGTTAGAGAAAGAAAATACCATATGATTTTACTCATATGTGGAATTAAATGAACAAACTGAACTACCAAGCAAAGTAGAGACAGACTAATAGAGAGCAGGCAGACAGCTCTGTTGGGGTGGTGGGGTGGTGGAGGGATTGAGCAAAAAAAGAAAAAAGAGAGAGAACTCATGGACATAGTCAACATTGTTGTGATAGTGGGGGATGGAGGGGTGCGGAGAGGGTAGGTGGAGGTGGAAAAGGGCATTAGAGGGGATAAATGCTGATGGGAAAAAAAGAAAATTGGTTCACATTTTAGCTGTGAGTAATGAAAGAGCATGGAAATGGACAGCTATTGGTTTTTAAATCTTGCTTTACACCATTTGGGTCTGCATATGTCAGGCACATTTGGAGCTATTCCAGATTTAGCTTTGTAATCTTGTACGTGATCTTATAAATCTTACACAAAATTGAAAAAGTGAATCTTTTTAAAAGTAAAAATTTAAAAGTAATCTCACAAAATTTATGGTAAACCTCCTATATTCCCCCCAATTATAAGCAGTTCCTGTAGAAATTAGAGGGGATTGAATTGTTTATCTTCTTTTAATAAGGAAGGCTTTTTTAAAAAAAAGATCCTTCCAAACAATTATATTTCATTGTATTTTTTTGCATATTGTATTTTACATTGATTGTTTTAAAAATAAATTTTATAGCCCTAGCCCAGTGGGTCAGTTGATTGGAGTGTTGTCCTATACACCAAAAGGTGGTGGGTCTGATTCCCTGTCAGGGCACATACCTGGGTTGTGTGTTTGATACCTGGTCAGGGTATGTATAGGAGGCAGCTGATCTATGTTTCTCTCATTGATGTGTTGCTCTCTTTCTCTCTGTCTCTCTCTGTCTCCCTCTCTCTGTCTCTCTCCTGTCCCCCCCCGCCCCTTCCTTTCTCTCTAAAAATCAATAAAACATGTCCTGGGGTTATGATGTAATAAAAATGAAATTTATAATAGTTTTAGTAACTTAAAATCCAAATATAAGACCTCTGGTAATCTAAGAGGGAAATGATACAGAAATCATTGAGAGTTTTAAAACAAACAAAAAAATTTTTTTTAAACAACAAATCTTCCTCTGGTTGATTTGCAGTCTAATATAATATTCAAATGTCTTTAAACCTGTTGCTGGGCATGAAACTAGCTTTTGGATTCTGTGGGGGTTTTTGGACTGTTTGTTTCTGTAAATTACTTTGTGGG
>NW_005871095.1:7474464-7479781 GCF_000147115.1 Myotis lucifugus
TGGAGATCATTTTTATTTCCCCTTGTACTTTTCATGCAGTGTTTTTTTTTTAAAATTCCTATCCTTTATTTTAAAGGGAAGGAACTTTTTTTGGGGGTTAAACCCTCACTGGAAGGATATTTTTCCCATTGATTTTTTTTTTTCTCCCCCCCCCCCCACCCCCCCCAGTGTTTTTCTCTATGTCGATAAGCATTCTTTTAGCATTTGATTTTTGGGGAGGGGGGCAAACATTTGCATTGTTCACTTTTTCCTACCATTATCAGTGGCGTTGCTCTGACCATTTTTTTTTAACTGGCACTGCTTATGGCACACTAAATGTGTAGACATCTTACTTGGTGTCGTGGCTCTGAGTGTTGATGCTCAGTAGTCTGCAGTTATGATTGACAGTGAGTATGCTTAGCAGTTTGATTTAGTAACCAGTCTCTTTAAGGTTTAGTCTTTCCCCCAGTTGGACACAGTGTGAGTTAAAGGAGAATTGCCATAATGATGACCAAATAAATGTCTGACTAATTCAAGAGCAGATTTGCATTTATCCAGTCAAAATATCAATCATATTTATCATACATCCCTCTGCTCCCTGTCCCCCAAAATTTTTGAGTAGTAACTACAAGCCTAGCCAACCAGTGAGCACCAAAAAGTGTTCCTATCTAGAGGAACTGAGACCTGGAGAGGATTAAGTAATTTCCCCAAGATTACTCAACTAAAATATGGCAGAATCAGGGTTTGAAACCAGGCATCCTGGCTTCAGAATCCAAACTCTCAAGATGAGATACTTCCTCATTGGCATCTGTTATTGCATTTAAAAGCAGAAACAACAAGTAGAAAATAATACCAAAAACAAAACCCAGCTCTTGTCAGCCATCTGGCCACTCTTTGCATCATCTCTGAGCAGATGAAATTAATTTGGAATAAAGCTGGAGGATTTTAGGTGGGGAATAGTGTGACATATATGAATATTATTTTGATCTCATTAACAGAATGAGTTTTAGTGAGTCAAGAATGGAAGCAAAGAAACCAAATAAAAAAACTGTTAAGCAATGAAGGTAAGAAATGATGGTGGCTTAGACTTGGAGTAAATGGATTGCAAATTTATTTTGGAGGTAGATTCAATCACACAACTCTGTGGATTAGATGTTGTAGATATTGGGGTGAGGGAAAGATAAATCAAGGATAGTTGAGCAATTGGTTTCATTTATTTTAGGGTGGAAAAAACTGCAGAAGTAAAGGTTTGTGGAGGGAAAATCCACTTGGCAGAAATTCAAGTGAGCAGTGAAGTGGGCAGGTGGGGCTGGTTGGACCTCAATAGAGAAATTACAGCCTGAAATATAAATTTGAAATAAAAGATGTTTGCCCTGACCGGTTTGGCTCAGTGGATAGAGCATTGGCCTGCGGACTCAAGGGTCCCAGGTTCGATTCCGGTCAAGGGCATGTACCTTGGTTGCGGGCACATACCCAGTAGGTAGTGTGCAAGAGGCAGCTGATCGATGTTTCTCTCTCATCGATGTTTCTAATTCTCTATCCCTCTCCCTTCCTCTCTGTAAAAAATCAATAAAATACATTTAAAAATAAAAAGACGTTTTACTATATTTTTTATATAGAAAAGACTATTAAAACTATTATTCTGTATGTCTTGTTACTTTGTTTCATCTTTTCATTCCCTCTACAAGCACACTTCAAAAATACGTTATGTATTTACTTCTTTAAATAAAGCTTCAACATGTTTCTCTAAGAGACACCATTCTAATTTTGTGCTTAGCATTGTTATTTCTGAACTCCCACAGATGTTATTTCTTTCAGAAAATTAGATATAATTATAAGTACTTATAAATTTTAAAGAGCAAATTTTTGTTATTTCCCTTTGGAGACTATACAAGCTAACTTCTTTGGTTGTCATCATTCCATGAAATATAGTTCAGAGAATGTTGAAACACTATAGAAAAAGAAGAGGTTGGAAATTCTTTCTCTGGCAGGTATAATAATTTTAGTTACTTTTTAATTTAGTTTGTGAGAATAAGGAGAATACTATGAAAAATTTTGTTGCTGTTCTGAGTCATTGGGTTCCATGTGTTGTTTGGGTTTTAGTGCGTGGAACAGGGGCTGTTGTAATTAGGATTTTGGATTTGAGTGGCGGGGACATGTGACTGTTGTGCAAAGGGCTATTTTTGGTGTCTGGGTGTTGGCTTCTCGTCAGAAACCATAGAGAATTAGTGTGAGGTGCACTTGGAGCTTAGACAGTGCCGACAGGCATTGTGATGTGTTTGAACTTTTGAACATGGGTTGTTGCTTCAGCAAAGAATTAAGTGGTGACAATGACAATGAAAAAACTGGCCTGTTACAAAAATCTGTGGAGGAGAAGGACCCGGAGAACAAGATAAGTAAAACTTTATCTGTATTATTTGATACACTGGAAGGTGAGGAGCTGCACAATGTTGAATATGGAGCCAGCAGGGCAGCTGCTGGGACTGATATATGGCCAAGGATGTTTGTGAGGTCTGGGCACAAATGGGCGCACAGATCGAGGCCACCGGTTAACTCTATTACCTCTTTAATGTATAAGTTCCTAGCTAGGTATAAAAATTTGGATGAGACTGACAAGAATTCAGGTACTGCTGCTGTTGAGCAGGCCTGTGAGAGTGTCTGTAAGACTCTGTGTATGGACACTGACAGCACACGGAGTTTCTCTGCAGGTATTGGCTCTGAAGAGGACGAGTGTCTTTCACATGTCCCAGGGCCTTCTGACCAGGGTGTGCAGGAAGGAGCCCTTGTAAATAACCGTCTGTATCATCACTCCGTCACGTGTAAAAATGCTGTAGTAGAAAAAGAAATCACGGTAAATGTTCACATCAGTTGTGGTAATGAGAATAATGCTTTAGATGTGTCTAGTAGTGAGACTGAGGGTGCAAACCCCATTTGTGTGGATCACAAACGATGCTGGAATTCAAGAGAGAGCAAGTTTTACAGTATCTGTGTTATAGATCCTGGAAGCCTGGACAATGACGATGAGCTATGTGTGCACAGGTGTGGAGCAGCTGCCACAGAAGAGAGCCCCTCAGCTGTCACTTTTGAGGGGGTTTGCAGAGGGCCCTGGCCACCAGATAACACTGCTGGAGGTCCAAGGGACTTAGAGGAAGAACTATCCCCAGATGGCCTGCTAGGTCCAAGTGAAGTGAAGGAAGTCTCTAATGAAAAAACTGAGCCTAGTCTTGAAGTTTTGACTGACAGTGATCCATCTTGTAAAGGAAACCCTGGTGACATGCAGGCTCAGTCTTTAAGGGCAAACACTTACACTGGGTTCCCTACAGATTACACAGAAAGTAATCCATTACATAATGTTGGCATAATACCTGAATCAAATACTAACATAGACACTGACTCACTAGAATACATGTGTGCCATCCCTGAAGAAGGAGAGAGCCATAGGTCAGTACTATTAAGTCCGATGGGTGACTCAGGTATTGATCTAATTGACACTTCCAGTATTGAACAAAGTGGTGAAACCCAGGCTGTAAAAGCTAATGTAGATCAGAGTTTAAACTCTGAAAAGGAAGGAGGAAAGAACTTTATAAAATTTCTAGAAGACAGTGATTGTTCAAATTTAGATGTTAACAAATCGGACAGATCAAAAAGATGTATCACTTCAGCGAGCTTTGGAAATGAGTGTCTTCTTGTTCATGCTGATTTCCGAGAAGCAGCCCCTAACAGAAGTGATGACCCCAGACCTGAATACCTGGGGCCAGCAGTGACAGAGGGGCAGTACAATGGTGATCGCAGCCTGGGAACTGGGAGCATCCAGCTTGCAAGCAAAGGAGAATTGGCTTTGCAACCTGAAAATAGTTCGTCTTATCAAGATGAGGATGAAATGAGCATTTTTGAAGATGAAGGTCATGATAAGAAGGCTTTTGAAAGATCTTTGAGTCAGGAAGATCTCTGTGCAGATACCGGGGCCATCATAGCCCAGGCCCAAATCTGTGATTTAACTCATGCAGTGCGGGCAAAAACCGTGGAGGGCTTATGTCAAAGAACAGATACACAGGATCTCAGGAGTTCGCAGAAAGTGCCCCAGAACGATGAGTCTCCTGGTGGACCCAGGTGTGTTCAGAGTAACTTCTTGTCCTCTGCATTTATTTTCACCTGCACTGAAGAAAAAAAGAGTGAAACAGGCCAGAATCATAAAGCAGAAGATGAACTATGTGTGAAGAGTTCAGTTAGTGGCCCTCACAGACTAGAAAATACCGAAAAACAATCCCTAAAGGCTAATCACAGAGAGACAAGTAAAACTGACACAGAAAATGTCAAGTTAGACTCTAAAACAATCTTTCACTGGGAAACAAATACAGTAAAATGCAAGACAGTGCCCGGTCAGGATGTATTGGTTTGTGCTAGTTCTAGTATAACAAGAACCCCTGATTTTGAAATACTTCAAATAGAAAAATGTGATGAAACCTGCAGAGTGAATGACAGCCAACACAAAGATCTTCATCTTGTACCACCTCTGAGTTCAGGTGTGCAGATGGCAGAAGCACAGGAGACCTGCTCTTTTAACTGTGGTGGAGATCCAAGACGGGAGCAGGTTTCCTGCACATCCACTGAAGTCTCTGATACCTTAGATACTGGTATGGTGGCAGGACACAAAATGGAACTGATAGGGGAAGAGGTGGAAGAGGGACTTTCCTGTGAGAAAGACAGTGACTCCAACAGCAGCTATTGCAGAGGTCCATGTGGGACAAGCAGACTTGCACACCACTTCACACAAAGAAATGCCAGAGCCACAGTTACAGGGCCTGCTTTAAACGATGAAGTGGGTTTTGTGGGAAGTTCAAGGGTGAATTTTGAAGAAATAGAGTTATGTGACACTCTTGCTGAGAATTCCTGTTTGGCTGGTGTGGATCCGGCCCGAGTGGACACACACACAACTGTTCCTCACGATGTACTGCAGGCAGTTCCTGTCATACCAGGTGGCAGCAAAGAAATGGTAGTACCAAGTAGTGGGGACCATGTTTTATTAATCTCAGAAGACACTATAAATACATCTGAAAACCCCTCAAAAGAGGATTTGCAGAGCTTCCCAGAGGAATTGTATTCCCAGTGTTTGAATGAACTTTCCTATTATCCAGTGGGAGGGTTGTCAGGTCAGATGTTTTCTGAAAGCCTGGCAGGTGGTGGTTGTCGATATCCGGTGGGCTGTCTGTGGACTAACACAGTTGTGAAAGGTGAACTAGAGGATGAACAAATACTTATGGGGGACCTGTACAGTCAGCCACAGGACTTCAGATCACTCCCGTTTGGATGGAAAGCTCCAATTATCAGCTACCAGTTG
>NW_005871095.1:7479881-7483371 GCF_000147115.1 Myotis lucifugus
TGCACAGTTAGTAAGTGTTTTTATCAGTTTTTATTGTGCTGTGATATACTAATCTTTCATTTAGATTGCTCTTAACTTGAAATTAACAAAGATTTATTCTAAACAATGGGCAGTTTGAATCTTTATGTAAAGCTATGAGTTAATGTAGCATTGATTTAACCATTTCCAAATTGGTGACCATGAATTCACTTTATTGTTTGGTGTATTTTATTTAGCCAGAGTGTTTGTCAGCTCTTGTTAGCACTAAACCTGTACTGCTCAGGTGGTCAGATGCAGCTTTGTGCAGACCATCTTATGTTTGTGGACTTCTTATGCATGTGCTCGTGCAGGCTGACATGCCAGTCCCGACCTTCTCACCAGCTTGCTGGAGCAGAACAAGCATTTGACCCATTGGATGTTTAAAATCCTTTGTAAAAGTTTACTTGCAGTTTGTACATGAATTAAATCTGTGCTTTCCACTTTTTTGTATGGTAACCGACTAAGGAAGGTAAAATTTGCTGCTTTTAACTCACTCTGAAATCTTGCTGTCTCCTTTCTGTCAGAAACATCTGCAGAGCTTTTCAGACCACAGTGCTCAAGTCCTGCTCATTTGGAAGAACCTTTGCAGATGATTTTCCAATGGGCAGCTAATTTGGGCATCTTTCTAGAAATTCTGTAATAAATGCAAATATTTCACAAACAGGAAAGTTAGTGTTCTCTTAAAGCAGTCCTTTTGGACATGTATGATTGAAAGGACATACTTTTAATAGTGAAATTTTATTTGAACAGTAGTTTATTAGTCATTTTTGTTGCATTAGGCAAGAAAAATGGTTGGTAATAGTAAGGAGATAGATGTAGAGTAAATGTTAATTAATGCCTATTATATGGAAATAAATAAGTAGAAATTCTATAATTTAGGGAATCATCCATTAACTTCTTTCCTTTCCATGCCCACATTTGGGAGTTTTACCAGAGTTTAGTTGAAGTTAATCAGTTTTGTTTCTTAAATTATTGTAAAGGCAAACACTATAAAATTAGGCCTTTTAATCCTATGCATATGATCATTTACATGAGCAAACACGATTAACAATTGGCTGCTAATTTCAGTGCTTGGTACAATGTACAGTGTAGAGTGCGCACGGGTTCTTTTGCTGTCCTGCTCTTCTCTGCCTCTAAGTGAGATACATGTGTACTGTTTTGAATTAGCTTTTCAATTATGAGATACGTCCAAACAGCATTCTAATTTGACATACTATATTTAGGATAGTGCTTTGCTTTTCATAACTATAGTTTTCACAGTGTTTGTACAGATATCTTTTTTTAAAAAATATATTTTATTGATTTTTTTTATTTTTTAAATTAAATCTTTATTGTTCAGATTATTACAGTTGTTCCTCTTTTTTCCCCCCCATAGCTCTCCTCCACCCAGTTCCCACCCCACCCTCTGCTCTTACCCCTCCCACTGTCCTCATCCATAGGTGTACGATTTTTGTCCAGTCTCTTCCTGCATCCCCACACCCCTTTCCCCCCAAGAATTGTCAGTCCACTCCCTTTCCATGCCCCTGGTTCTATTTTATTCACCAGTTTACTCTGTTCATCATATTTTTTATTCACTTGATTTTTAGATTCACTTGTTGATAGATATGTATTTGCTGTTCATAATTTTTATCTTTACCTTTTTCTTCTTCCTCTTCTTAAAGAATACCTTTCAGCATTTCATATAATGCTGGTTTGGTGGTGATGAACTCCTTTAGCTTTTTCTTATCTGTGAAGCTCTTTATCTGACCTTCAATTCTGAATGATAGCTTTGCTGGATAAAGTAATCTTGGTTGTAGGTTCTTGCTATTCATCACTTTGAATATTTCTTGCCACTCTCTTCTGGCCTGCATAGTTTCTGTTGAGAAATCAGCTGACAGTCGTATGGGTACTCCCTTGTAGGTAACTGACTTTTTTTTCCTCTTGCTGCTTTTAAGATTTTCTCTTTGTCTTTTGCTCTTGGCATTTTAATTATGATGTGTCTTGGTGTGGTCCTCTTTGGATTCCTTTTGTTTGGGACTCTTTGCACTTCCTGGACTTGTAAGTCTATTTCTTTCACCAGGTAGGGGAAGTTTTCTGTCATTATTTCTTCAAGTAGGTTTTCAATATCTTGCCCTCTCTCTTTTTCTGGCACCCCTATAATTCGGATGTTGGGACGCTTGAAGTTGTCCCAGAGGCTCCTTACACTATCTCCGTATTTTTGGACTCTTTCTTCATTTTGCTTTTCCGGTTGGGTATTTTTTGTTTCTTCGTATTTCAAATCTTTGACTTGATTCTTGGGATCCTCTTGTCTGCTGTTGGATCTCTGTATATTATTCTTTATTTCAGTCAGTGTATGCTTAATTTCTAGTTGGTCTTTTTTCATATCCTCCAGGGTCTCACTAAATTTATCAGCGGTTTCCAGAAAATTCTTGAAAAACCTTATAACCGTGGTTTTGAACTCTATATCCAGTTGTTTGCTTTCCTCCATTTCTGTCATTTGTGACCTGTTTCTTTGTCTCTGCATTTTTTATGCTTCCCTGTGTTGGTAGAGTGGCTTTGTGTGCTAGGTGTCCTATAGGGCCCAGTGGCTCAGCCTCCCCAATTACCTGAGGTGGACACTCTTGGTGCACCCCTTTGTGGGCTTTGTGCACAGTCTGTTGTAGTCTTATTGTAGTTAAGCCTTGATTGTTGTAGGTATCACTGGGAGGAATTGACCTCCAGGCCAGTTGGCTGTGAGAATCAGCTGTGTCTATAGTGGGAGAACTTTTGTGCTGGACACACCCTTATGAGGCAAGACTTGCTTCAGTGGGGCTTTGGTGCTCACTGAGTCTGCCCCTGAGTGTGTCCCTTATGGATCTGAGGAGTTGTAATCTGGATGGTCCCACTCTGACCACTGGGTACACTGGCTCTTGGATCTAAGGAGGTGCTAATTTAGCCTCTGCCTGAGGCTACCCAGCAGGAGCTATGAAGAGATCTGCAGATTCCCCTTCCTTTTTTTGGGGTTTGGAGGTGCCCAGATGAGGCCCAGCTGTGAAGCAATGCAAGCTGCTGTGGGGACTTGGGCCTTCTCTTGGAAGTTCTGGGTCTGTCTGGCCCAGCTGCAATTTGTTAGGTAATTTTCAGATTGCAAAGGGCCAGGGCATTCATATGCAAAAGCCTCTGCCACAGCTTGGGTGGGGCGGGGTCTCAGAGAATCAACAGGGCGGAGCAAGCAGCTATGGCTGATCCTCAGCCCTGCCCTAAGGGGCCGCGTCTCAGTGTCCCAGTAATTGCTGCAAGCACCTCTGAGGGGAAGCCGCCCTCAAGTTCCTAGTTCCGCCCGCTGCCAGACAGTCCAGTTTCTCCCCGTATGCGTCCTGGGTCCCCAGAGACTTCCCAGAACTGGAGTTCAGAGCAGTCGGGAGCTTGTGACTCCCTCCCGATTCAAAAAGATAGCCACGTCCTCAAGTGCCCTCCCTTTCCGCGCGCGCGCGCGCTCGAGCCTCTGTACCTC
>NW_005871095.1:7483616-7485745 GCF_000147115.1 Myotis lucifugus
GCTTTCTCTTTCCTTCTAGTGTAGATTTCCACTCAGCCAGCTTCCTGTAGTTCTGGATGATGTCCGTTTTGTCTTTTCGTTGTATTTTGAAGTTGCTGTGGGAGGCAGCAATTTCCGGTGTTTACCTATGCCACCATCTTGGTTTCTTCCAGATATCTTTTTTTATAGTAATCTTAAAATAGCAGCTGTTAGTCCATGTTGCAGATCAAGAACCAGAAGTATGAGACTTCATGACTCTAAAGCCAGTGAATTGTTCTGAGTTATTAAACATACTTAGGGACAAATCCAGGAAGTTTGTGCTAACTTGAAATAAGAAATGTATAAGTGTATCTCTTCCCCCCTTATCTTAACCGTTGTATTTTCTCCACCTGCCTTTCCCTTTCTCTGATATTAGTTACTCTAGTTTCTACTCAGTAACTTGTCAGTGGGACCATTCTGTCTCATGTTGTAAAAAACACAAATTTATGAATTGCTAGGGGTAAATTTTTAAATTTATTTTTATTATTTTATTTTAAAAAAATATATTTTATTGATTTTTTAGAGAGAGGAAGGGAGAGGGATAGAGAGTTAGAAACATCGATGAGAGAGAGACATCGATTCAGCTGCCTCCTACACACTCCGTACTGGGGATGTGCCCGCAACCAAGGTATATGCCCTTGACCAGAATCGAACCTGGGACCCTTCAGTCTGCAGGCCAACGCTCTATCCAGTCAGGGCTGGGGTAAATTTTTTAAATGGCATATTGTGTTTGGGGCGGGTAGAGAGTTTATTTTTTAAATATATTTTTATTGATTTCAGAGAGGAATGGAGAGGGAGAGAAAGATATATACATAAATGATGAGAATAATTGATTGGCTGCTTCCTGCATGCTCCCAACATGCAACCCAGGTACGTGCCCCTGAACCGGAATCAAACCTGGGACCCTTCAGTCTGCAGGCCGATGCTCTATCCACTGAGCCAAACCGGCTTGGGCAAGAGTTTCTTTTTATTTTATTTTATTTTATTTTTTTTATTTTTATTTTTTAAGTTTTTTTTTAAAATATATTTTATTGATTTTTTACAGAGAGGAAGGGAGAGAGATAGAGAGTCAGAAACATCGATGAGAGAGAAACATCGATCAGCCGCCTCCTGCACATCTCCCACTGGGGATGTGCCCGCAACCCAGGTACATGCCCTTGACTGGAATCGAACCTGGGACCCTTCAGTCCGCAGGCCGACACTCTATCCACTGAGCCAAACCGGTTTCGGCGGCAAGAGTTTCTTTTTAAAAATATATATATATTTTTATTGATTTCAGAGAGGAAGGGAGAGGGAGGGAGAGAAATATTAATGATGAGAGAGAATCATTGATCAGCTGCCTCCTGCGTGCCCCTGACTGGGGACTGAGCCAGCAACCACAACCTGGGCATGTGCCCTGACCAGGAATGGAACATTGACCCCCTGGTTCATAGGTCGACAATCAACCACTGAGCCACACCAGCTGAGCAGAAGAATTTCTTTAGAGCATCAGAATCTGGGGCCTCTGTACTCCTCAAAGAGTGATATTGGTGATTTATGCAATATTAATTTCGAACTTTTTTTTAATGTCGCCGGAATATATGTTGATTTTTAGAGAGAGCGGGCGCGGGTGGAGGAGAGCGAGAGAGCGAGAGAGAGAAACATCAATGTGAGAGAGAAACAGTGAATGATTGCCTCCCATATGTGCTTCGAACAGGGATTGAACCACAGCCTACATACGTGCTCAGACTAGGAATCGAACTTGCAACCTTTTGGTGTACTGGATGGCGCTCCAAACAACTAAGCCACCCAGCCAGGGCAAAATGTGTTTTTTAAGGTCATTTCATTTCTGGTTCTAATGATCATTGCTTAGTCATGATTTTCAGTGGAAAAATAAGACTTGGGTGGCCAAGCAGGTCAAGTTGTTGATAATCAGTTGGAAGTTCTATCCATCTATATTAAAAGCTGGTGACCACAACGCGGAAACTACTGGTCGCTATGACGTCCACTGCGGCCAGTGAACCAGTGAACTGACCTGATCAAGGGGTGGAGCCAAACGGCCAGCCTCCCGTGGCCCCTCCCCCTAGCCAGCACTACCCTTGATAGGCCTCTCTCACCCCAATAGGGGCAGG
>NW_005871095.1:7487218-7489116 GCF_000147115.1 Myotis lucifugus
TTTGTTTCCCTTTTAGGAGATGTATTGGCAAACATACTGCTATGAGAGGTTTCCAAGCTTTTACTGCCTATGTTTTCTTCTAGGATTTTTATAGTTTCACAGCTTACATTTAAGTCTTTTATGCATTTTGAGTTTATTCTTGTATATGGTATAAGTTGGTGGTCTAGTTTTATATTTTTGCATGCATCTGTCCAATTTTCCCAACACCATTTATTGAGGAGACTGTCTTTACTCCATTGTATGCTCTTGCCTCCTTTGCCAAATCTTTGTCAAATACTAATTGAGCATAATGGCTTGAGTTGATTTCTGGATTCTCTGTTCTATTTCATTGATCTATATGCCTGTTCTTGTGCTAGTATCAAGTTGTTTTGAGTACAGTGGCTTTGTAGTATAACATGATATCTGGTATTGTGATCCCTCCAGCTTTGTTCTTCTTTCTCAAGATTGCTGTGGCTATTCATTTTTGTTTTGTTTTTTTAAAAAAATATATTTTTATTGATTTCAGAGATGAAGGGGAGAAAGGGAGAGATAGAAGTATCAATGATGAGAGTAATTGATCTGCTGCCTCCTAAATGCCCCCTACTTGGGATTGGGCCCACAACTCGGGCATATGCCCTTGACCAGAATCAAACCAGGGACCCTTCAATCTGCAGGCCGACACTCTATCCACTGAACCAAACCAGCTCGGGTATTTGTGGTCTTTTTTTGATTCCATATAAATTTTTGGAGTGTTCTAGACCGGTGAAATATGCCATGGGTATTTTAATAGGGATTGTGTTGACATTTTGGGTAGTATGGACATTTTGATGATGTTGATTCTAGCAATCCATGAACATGGCATATTCTTCCACTTTATATTTTCCTCTACCTCTTTTTTTCAACGTCTTATAGTTTTCCAAGTTAAGGTCTTTTACATCCTTGGTTAAGTTTATTCCTAAGTATCTTAATTTTTTTGTTGCAATGGTAAGTGGGATTGTTCTTTTAGTTTCTCTTTATGAGAGTTCATTATTGGTGTATAAAAATGCCATCGATTTCTGGGTGTTAATTTTGCTGGCAAGGCTGTAGAGAAAAGGGAACCCTAGTACACTGCTGGTGGGAATGCAGACTTGTGCAGCCATTAAGGAAAACAGTATAGTTTCCTCAAAAAATTAAAAATGGAACTCCCATTTGACCCAGTCATCCCACCTCTAAGAATATATCCTAGGAAATCAGAAACACCCATTAGAAAGGATATATGCACTCCTATGTTCATAGCAGCACAATTTACAATAGTTAAGATCTGGAAACAGCCCAAGTGCCCATCAGTAGATGAGTGGATAAAAAAGCTGTGGTACATTTACACTGTGGAATACTATGCAGCAGTAAAAAAAAAAAGAAGGATCTCTTATCCTTTGAGATAGCATGGAGGAACCTGGAGAGTATTATGCTTAAGCGAAATAAGCCAGTCAGAGAAAAAACAAGTATCACATGATCTCACTCATATATGGAATCTAGTGAACAGAATAAACTGATGAACAAAATAGATCTGGTGACATAGAAGCATGGAACATACTGTGAAATCTCAGGGAAAGCCAAGGTTGGGTGGATGGGAAGAGATCAACCAAAGAACTTGTATGCATATAACCCATGGACACAGACAATAAGGTGGTGAAGGCCTGGAGAGTGGGGGGCGGGCTAGAAGGAGTCAATGGGGGGAAAATGGGAGACATATGTAATACTTTCAACACCAAAGATTTTTTTTAAAGAGCTGCTAAGATTTAAAAAAAAATATAAAACACTTAGTGAAGCGATCGAGAGTACTAATGTGGCTAAGAGTGTGGAAAGTGCTCACACAACAACAATCCAAGGCAATTGAATAGGCTGAAAACAGTTGTTGATTGGATCCAGCAAAAGCAGTT
>NW_005871095.1:7489376-7490353 GCF_000147115.1 Myotis lucifugus
GATCCTTTGCCCCTTTTTTCCTCCAGGTCTTTTCACTCATATCCATTTTCTTTTAAAATAAACAACATAGTATTAGATGTGTAAGATAGGCAAATGAATTTCCTATATTATATAGAAAGTACTGGCATTTTAGCTTAAAATATTTTTAGGAATGTATAATTAAGTGGAAAAATTGAATATTAAGTGATACATTTATATCAGAATGAATTACTACTTTAAAAAAATCTATTTTTATTGATTTCAGAGAGGAGGGGAGAGGGAGAGAGAGATAGAAACATCAATGATGAGGGAATCATTAGCTGCCTCTTGCATGCCCCCTACTGGGGATTGATTGGTTGCCTCCCACACATGCCCTGACCAGGGTTGGGGATCGAACCTGCAACCTAGGTTCATGCCCTTGGTTCATAGGTTCATGGTCAGCCACTGAGCCATGCCAGCTGGGCCCAGGTTTGTGCTCTTGATAGGAAATGGAACCTGTGACTCCACTGTGCGCAGGCTGGTGCTCTAACCACTGAGGGTAACATCCAGGGCTTGAGTCTAGTTTTCTTGAAGGTAAAGGGGAACCCTGTTTTTTGTCTATTCACCAATACCTAAACAATGAGGAAACTTCCAGGTAGGCATTCACTGAGACATCTTATTTTGTGGACATATTTATTGCCTTGCCTCTTGAATATGAATAAAGTAGATACGATAGTTTTAACCACATCAGCTTCTACTGTCGATTTTAGAAATAGTTGTTTTTTACTTGAAACTTTAATCACCCCAACTAGAGTGAATTTATTTTGCCTTTTTTTTCCTTTATTGATTAAGGTATTACATATGTATCCTTATCCTCCCATTGCCCCCCCCCACCCCCCACACCCACTCATGACCTCAGCTCCCTGGTGTCTGTGTCCATTGGGTAGGCCTATATGCATGCATACAAGTCCTCTGGGTTGAATTCTCCCCTTACCCCCCACCCTCCCCTTCAGTTTTGA
>NW_005871095.1:7490681-7547620 GCF_000147115.1 Myotis lucifugus
CTTTTTTTTTTACTGTAGCATAGTATTCCATTGTGTATATGTACCACCGTTTTTAATCCACTCATCTGCTGATGGGCACTTAGGCTGTTTCCAAATCTTAGCTATGGTAAATTGTGCTGCTTCAAACATAGAGGTGCATATATCCTTTCTGATTGGTGTTTCTAGTTTCTTGGGATATATTCCTAGAAGTGGAATCACTGGGTCAAATGGGAATTCCATTTTTAGTTTACTATTCTCCACAGTGGCTGCACCAGTCTGCCTTCCCACCAGCAGTGCACAAAGGTTCCTTTTTCTCCACATCCTCGCCTGCACTTGTCATTTGTTGATGATAGCCATTCTAACAGGTGTGAGATGGTACCACATTGTCGTTTTGATTTGCATCTCTCAGATGATTAGTGACTTTGAGCATGTTTTCATATGTCTCTTGGCCTTCCTATGTCCTCTTTCGAAAAGTACCTATTTAGGTCCGTTGCCCATTTTTTGATTGGGTTGTTTATCTTCCTTTTGTTAAGTTGTATGAGTTCCCTATAAATGTTGGAGATTAAACTCTTCCATCGGTGATAACATTGGCAAATATGTTCTCCCATGCAGTGAGCGTTCTTGTTGTTTTGTTGATGGTTTCTTTTGCTGTGCAGAAGCTTTTCATTTTGATGTAGTCCCATTTGTTTATTTTCTCTTTAGTTTCCATTGCCCTAGGAGCTGTATTGGTGAAAATACTGCTTCGGCATATGTCTGAGATTTTGCTGCCTGTGGATTCCTCTAATATTTTTATGGTTTCCCGTCTTAGTTTAAGTCCTTTATCCATTTTGAGTTTATTTTTGTGTATGGTGTAAGTTGGTGTATTTTGCCTTTTTTAAGGTTGTTAATTTGTTTGTGGTTTCTTTGATGACTTATCCTATCCCTGTTTACATTAGGAGAGCATTGGGTAATATGTGCACCTTTCTGGGTTAATGCAATGAGACGACACCAAACTCAGGCCTTCTGCTTGGCATTGCTCAAGGGCTCCTGGGACCAGGACTCTGGTCCCTTCCTTCAGATGCTCTGACCCCTGTACAGTGGGGTCAAGGCTCTAGTACCTGGAAAAAGGTGAATAATTTGGCTGGGTTTACTGAAAGATTATGGCAGCAGAACTGGAGTTAATTTGAGGAGCAGCATTTTATTTTTTGAGCAGCATTTTTGACATTAACTTTTCTTTAGACTTGTGGAGCCGCTCAGGTGAGCAGAAGAAAAATTGGGGTGGTTGTTAGTTTAATAAGGTTCACCGGAAAAGACCTCCCCAATCCCTAAAGAAGGTGAAGGTGGTAGCATGTGAGTACTTGGGATAGTGTGAGTACCTGGGACAAACGGAGCAGAAGCGTCTGGTATGTCTGGACAGCAAGAGGCCAGTGATCCTGAAGTGAGCATGGTCCCAGAAGTGCCCCATCAAGCACCCCTCTGACAGAGCTGTTAGAGACCTTTTTTTCTGGAAGAACTTTCATTTTCTACATCCTTTGCTTATATGAGTGTTTGAGGTTTATTTTCAAATTTTATCTATGTTCTATTCAGATTTGCAGTTCTGCAAATTTTGTTGGGTAGTCTAGAGCATTGATGATAATTGGATCCATAGTTATTTATCAGTTACTATCTCTAGAGAGCCTTATACTCAGTAGGAATTTAGATTCTAATGAGAAATTGAGATCTGAATGCATCCACTTTTGTTACTGTTGCCCTTGATTTCACCCCTAAAGTATGTGTACATAGGCTCAGCCCTTTTAGCATAAATTTTCTGCATTTTAACTCTGATTAAGTATAATTGCATTTGATTAGAATTTGGATACAAATGCATATATCAAAATTTTTCGTAGGTACCAACAGCCAAGGTTTCGGAGCTAAACCCCAATGCAAAAGTATGGGGGACACCTGTGTTACATTTGGAGGCAGGTAGTGCATCAGACAGTGGTGTGAGTGCAGCCTGGGAGGACACCTCCTGCCAGCGTCCCAACTACAGCCAGGAGGGTGAGTGGTGAGCTCAATGCCATGAGGAGCATCTTTGCTCTCCAGGCGTGGTCTTTGTTTCCTTTTAAATTGTCTTTAAGAAATTGTTAATTAAAATTTGTGTCCTGGTTTGTGATACTATTTAAGAGCCATGCCATCTTTCACCATCAACTTAAAAAAATCGAACTAACTATATACATAAGCTTTTGTTTTGTTTTAAGAGAAAGTTACTCTTCTAACCCTATCTTTTGGGATAAAATTCCTAAATACAGAATTGGATGCCAATGGTGATGGTGACAAAAGTCATGAAAATGCAGCACTGTCAGAGTTACAGGAGTTGGACCAAACAGCCATGAATACTTTGGCTCTGGATCACTCTGAATATGAGTCTCTGCCTGAAAACAGCGAAACAGGTAAAGCTGCTTTCTGAATTCATTTTCATATAGAGTACAGGCTTTTTATGTTGCTTTTTGAAATTTAGCTTTTTAAATCTTCCCCTGCACAGTGTGCCTGATAGTGCTTCTTTTGAATCTATTTTAAATTCACTCCTGTGTGGACAGAGATGAGGCTTTCTGGTCTGGGAAGGCATCATAGAAAGAGTGTGACATTAACTTGACTGAGCACTTCCTGCAAAGCAAGTCCCATTGGACTGAGAGAAGCAGAAGATCTACCATGGGGCAGAGTGTGAGAGCACAGATAGGGAACATTAGTGTGAAATTGAGAGTCAAGCCCAAAAGAAGTTGGGTCTTTTTAAAGAGGTATTTAAAGCTATTTTCAAAAGAAGAAAAGAACAAGGAAAAGAGAGCAGTTCTTCTTGGGGGGCCTGGATATGGGTAGATATAGAAGTGCCTACAGGTTATGGGACATCAAAACTCACCTCCAAGTTTGTTTCTGACATAATTTATAACCCCCAGAGACCTAAGAGGTAGGCTGTACTTTCATTGACAGTTGAAAGGGGCACCTCAAGAAGAAGGAATGACTATCCTAAGTTAGCTAGCAGAGCTGATGGAGGTGAAGTGTGCTCAGTCTCTCTGTCTAGAGATACACTTGAGTTACATGAATGAGAAAGCACACCCTCCCTTTCTGTGTTATGTTCTCACTACCAAATGTTACATACAAGAGGTACACACACAGCACCATGTACGGTAAGTGTTTGGCATCATATATTTGGTTATTTTTTCCCTTAAAGCAGTGGTTCTCAACCTTCTGGCCCTTTAAATACAGTTCCTCATGTTGTGACCCAACCATAAAATTACTTTCGTTGCTACTGTTATGAATCGTAATGTAAATATCTGATATGCAGGATGGTCTTAGGCGACCCCTGTGAAAGGGTCATTCGACCGTCAAAGGGGTCTCGACCCACAGGTTGAGAACCGCTGCCTTAAAGGGCCACACCTTTGAAGACCTTGTCTGCACTGTTGCTAATTTGGCTAGCACTTGTTGAATGTCTCCACTGACCTCTGTAATCTCCCATGACCCGCCTTTCGCCTTCATTTCATTACTTCCTTCATAGTTGCTTACTTAGCAAATGCTTCAAACTTGTTTAAATATAATTTACCTATTATGTGCCTATTCCTGAGCGGATAGATACATGTGGCTGAACAAAACTACATAGAAGTATAGTTTTGCTTTAAGTTCATGATCACAAACTTACGGTGGACCCTTAGCATGGCCCACAGTGGCCCAGGGAAGTCATTCTTCTGGACAGCTGTTTCACAACTTCTGTTCTGTCTTCAGACCCAGCACTCTCCTCTTCTTCATTATTTTTGGATGTAGAGCCTCTTGAAGCATAATTGATATACAATAAATATCACCTATTTTAAGTATATCCCAGCTTTTCTATGTTTTATTTTTCCTAGTTTATAGCACAGTATTCATTGCATTATAAAATTGATTTTCTGACTTCATTCCTCATTGATACCTCTCCCAAATGTGATACGATGGTGTACCTATAAAACCATCACCACAATCAAGATCACTACTTCTTTTAGTTGGCTTACAAATTTTGAGGTTCATTCATGTTGTAACATTCACAGGTTGTTCCTTTTTGTTGCTGAATAGTATTCCAGTATGTTTTTCCATTCATCTATTGATGAATATTTGGTTTGTTTCCAAATAAAACTGCCATGAACATTTATAAGCAAGACTTTGTATGGACACCTGTCTGTTTCTCTTGGATAAATTCATAGATACGGAATAGACAACAATCTTGTAGGCATATGTTAATCTGCTTAAGAAATGGTGGAGTTGTGTCACATAGTGGCTCCCTTTGTGTCCCCATCAGCAGTGGATCAGAGATCTAGCTGCCCCATACCCTCACCAACACCAATAATGGTCAGTCTTTTTAATTTTAGCCATTCTAAAAAGTAGGTAATGGAATCTTACTGTGTTTTTAATTTGTTTTTCCCTAATGACCAGTGGTGTCAAGCATCTTTTCATATGCATGTATTTTTTAGTGAAGGGGGTCTGTTCAAGTCTTTTGTCCATTCTTAGTGGCTGTGTTAGTAATATGTTTTGAGAGTTCCTTATATGTTTTGGACACAAGTCCTTATCAGATACGTGATTTGCAAATATATTCTCCCAATCTGTGTCTTTTTGTTCTCTTGATAGTTTCAATAGAAATTTGCAATTTTTTATATAGTCCAATTTATCATTTTTAAAAAATACAGTCCAGTGTATAATTTGTTTTTTCTTTTATGGATCTTGCTTTTGGTGTTGCACCTAAGAAATCTTATTTGTATGGTTTTAATTTTTTTCATTTTTTAGGCCTGTGTACACATTTCAAGTTAATTTTTGAATATGTTGTGAAGTGTGGAGCAAAGTTCTTTTTTCCCTCACATGTAGAAATTTGCTGGAAAGACTCTTCTTTCTCCATTGCACTGCCTTTGTGCCATTGTCAGAACCATCTGTTTATACATTTGTGGGTTTATCTCTGTCTCTCCATTTTATTAAAGTAGAAAATACTAAAAGTGTACAATTTTATAAGGTTTGATATCAGTCTAGAGCTGTGGAAACCATTGCCATATTTTCTTTTTATTGAATTTATTGGGGTGACATGGGTTTGCAAAACCATGGAGGTTTAAAGTGTACAACTCAATAAAACATCATCTGCTCACCGTATTGTGCACGCATCACCCCAAGCAAAGTCTCTTTCAGTCCTCATTTTCCCCTTTCTTTGCTACCACCATACTGTTTTCTGTTTCTGTGCATTATGCATATATGTTTTTGGTTAATTTCTTCACCTTCTTTCATCTAGTTCCCCAACCTCCCTTTCCTCTGACAGCTGTCAGTCTATTCTTTGTATCCATGCCTCTGTTTCTATTTTGTTCATCAGTTTATTTCATTAGATTCCACATGTAAGTGAGATCATATGATATTTGTTTTTCTCTGACTGGCTTATTTTACTTAGCATAATAATCTCCAGGTCCATCCATGCTGTTGCAAAAGGTAAGATTTCCTTTTTTTTTTTTTACTGCCAAGTCGTATTCCATTGTGTAAATGTACCATAGCTTTTTTTATTCACTCAGCTACTGATGGGCACTTGGGCTGTTTCCAGATCTTGGCTATTGTAAATAATGCTGCTATGAATATAGTAATGCATCTATTCTTTCAAATTAATGTTTCAGGTTTGTTAGGATATATTCCCAAAAGTAGGATCGCTGGGTCAAAAGGCAGTTTCCATTTTGAATTTTTTGAGGAAAGTCCATACTTTTCCACAGTGGCTGCACCAGTCTACATTCCCACCAAATGTGCAGAAGGTTCCCTTTTCTCACCAGCACTTGTTGTTTGTTGATTTATTGATGATAGCCATTCTGACAGGTGTGAGGTGATATCTCATTGTGCTTTTAATTTGTATCTCTCTGCTGATTAGTGATGTTGAGCATTTTTTTCATATGTCTGTTGGCCATCTGTATGTACTCTTTGGAGAAGTATTTATTCAGGTTCTTTGCCCATTTTTTAATTGGGTCGTTTGTCTTTCTTGTGTTGTTGTATAAGTTCCTTATATATTTTGGAAATTAACCCCTTACCACATGTCTCATTATCAAATACTAGAGGCCCAGTGCACGGAATTGTGCACCAGTGGGGTCCCTTGGCCTGGCCTGTGCCCTCTCACAATCTGGGACCCCTCGGGGGATATCGGAGAGCTGGTTTTGGCCCGATCCCCGCAGGCCAGGCTGAGGGACCCCACCGGTGCACAAATCTGTGCATGGGGCCTCTATTATGCATATAAGATCTTTAATCTCTTCCCGGCCTCCCCCCTCCCTGCTTCCCTCTGAGATTCATCAGTCTGTTCCATGTTTCCATGCCTATGTGTTGAGCATCTGCCCCTTGGTGGTCAGTGCGCGCCATAGTTACCGGTCCAACGGTCGCTTAGGCTTTCATATGTATAGATGTTCTCCCATTCAGTGGGGATCTGTTAGTCTGTTTTGACAGCATTGCCACACTATTTTGATTACTGTAATTCTTAAAAACAGGTAATGTTAGCCTTCTCATTTTGTTCTTTTTCACTTATTTTGGATTTTCTAATTTCCATTTTCATTCAAATTAGAATAAGATGGTTATTAGCTATAAAATGCTGAGGTTTTTTAATTGAAATTGCATTGAATCTATAGATCAATTGGAGAAAATTGATATCTTAAGCCAGTATTCATGAACAAGATATGTGTTTCCACGTGTTTAGGTCTTTGATTTTTCTTGGCTTTTGTGGAGGTTTTTTTTTTGTGTGTGTTTTTTTCAGTGTACTGATATTTCACATCTTTTGTTCAACTTATCCTTAAGTTTTTTGTATTTTTTGGTGCTAGTCTATTGTAAGTGATTTTTTAAAAACTTTAATTTGTTTATTAAACAAATTAAGCAGTTGTTAAGCAATTGTTTATCAGTAGATAGAAATATAATTAATTTTTATAAATTGACATTATACCCTGTAAACTTGCTATTAAGATCAGTTACTAGTTTTAGGAACTTTTCTGTAGATTCCATTGGATTTTCTACATAGATGTGAACTTATCTGTGAATAAATTCAGTTTTATTTCCTAGCCAGTCTGGTACCCTTTATTTCTTTATCTTGCCTGATTGTACTAGATAGAGCTTCCATTGCAAAGGTGAACATATGTAGCTAGTGCAGACATCTGATTGAACTTAGAGGGGAAAACAGTCTTTGTATTGAGTATAATGTTAGTTATTTTTACCTATATGACCTTTATTGGGTTATGTTTTCCTGGGAGTTTTTATGAAGAATGGTTCTTGAACTATGTCTTGCTTTTCCTCCATCTGTGGCAATGGTCATATATTTTTTTTCTATTTTAGTGTTTTAAAGGTGAATTATATTATTGATTTTTCAAACATTTAACCACACTTACATTCCTGGGATAAGCCTCACCTAGGTCATGATGTAATATACTTGATATATTGTTGGATTAGATTGGTCAAAATTTTGCTTAGAATTTGTACATCTGTGTCCATGAGTAATATTGATCTGTATTTTTCTTTTTGATGTATTCCTTCCTGTTCAATTTTGGATGATTTCTTCCTTAAATTAAGAAATGAAGCCATCCAGGCCTACAATTTTGTTGTGGGAAAGTTTTTACTTACATGTTTTTATCTTTTATTTTTTAATATATAGGGTTTCTCAGGTTATCTATTTCTTCTTGAGGGAGCTTTTGTTATTTACGTCTTCCAAAGATTTGGACCAGTTCATTAATTGTCAAAGTTATTGGATAGAGTTGCTTATATTATTCTATTTATATCCTTTTAATCTATAGAATCTGTCACATCACTCATTTCTGTTGGTAATTTGTGCCTTCCCCCCACCCCCCAATCAAATTTGGTAGAGGTTTGTCCATTTTATTGATCTCAAAAAATAGTATTTGGTTTCATTGATTTTCCTCAATATTTTTTTTCTTTTTTCATTGCTTTAAATCTAATCTTCATAATATACTTTCTTCTGGTTACTTGGCCTTAATTTGTTCTTTTTCTAGTGTCTTTTAAGACAGAAGCTGAACTCATTGATATGGGGCCATGTCCTTTTTTTTTAATGTAGTCATTTACTTCTATAAATTTCCTCCTAAGTACTGCTTTAGCACAGTCTCACAAATTGTGGTGTCTTTCTTTTAAATTTCAGTTTCCAATTTTTTCTAATTTCCTTCCTACATTTTTTTTTTAATCCAAACATAATTTAGAAGTATTTAACTTAGTTTCTAAATATTTGGGGATTTTCCAGGGAACTTTCTTTTATTGACTTCTAATTTAATCTCTGTGGTCAAAGGACATACTTTGTATGACATGAATCTCTTTGGCCCAAAATATGGGTAGTCTTAGTAAATGTTCCCTTTGCACTAAAGAAGAATGTGTATTTCGCTATTGGTATGGGGGTGTTCTATAAATATCAGTCAGGTCTTGTTCAAGTGTACTATATTTCTGGTTTCTGCCTACTTGTTCTGTCAGTTATTAAGAGAGTTATTCTATCAGTATTGGATTTGTCTGTTTTTCCTTTTAGCTCTACCAGTTTTTGCTTCATGTATTTTGTAGCTCTGTATTAGGATTGCTATGACTACTCTTGATGAATTGACTCCTTTGTCATTGTGAAACGACTTTCTTTATCCCTGGTAATTAATTGTCTTTGCTCTGAATTTACTCTAATAATATAGTCCTTCAGCTTTATTTTGACTGGTGCTAGCATGGTATATCTTTTTCCATTCTTTGACTTTTAACCTATTTGGGTATTTATATTTACTAAAGTACATTTCTTATAGATAACATAACAGTTGAGTTTTGTTTGTTTTTACAAAAAGTCAAGTCTTAATGATTTCTGCTTTAAATTCAAATGTTTAGAACATTAACATTTTCTGTGGTATTTGTTATGGTTAGCTTTGGGTCTCTCACCTTGCCATTTGTTTAAGAATAGTTTTAGACTTACAGAAAAATTAAGAAGATTGAGTACGGAGAGCTCTCAGTTCCTTCTATTTTTTTAAATCCTCACCTGTGTACATGTGTTTATTGATTTATTCTTTTGAGAGAGAGAGAGACAGACAGACAGACAGACAGACATGGATTGGTTGCCTCTCTGGGAATCGAACTTGCAACCCAGGTATATGCCCTGATTGGGAATCAAACCCTGGAGACCTTTTGATTTACTGGACAACACTCCAGCCAACTAAGCCACACCTGTGGGACAGTACCTTCTATTCTTAACAATCTTACATTATTAGTATGATATATCTGCCACAAATTCTAATCCAGTATTGGTACGTTTTACCTATTCCAGGATACCAAATTACATTTAGTTGTCATGTCTTCTTAGGCTCCTCTAGGCTGTAACAATTTCTTAGACTTTGCTTGCCTTTGATGACCTTGATAGTCTTAAGAAGAACTGGTAAATTATTTTGTGTTTTTTTTTAAAATATATATACTTTTTTTTTTTTTATTGATTTCAGAGAGGAAGGGAGAGGGAGAGAAAGATCAATGATGAGAATCACTGATTAGCCCTAGCTGGTTTGGCTCAGTGGATAGAGCGTCGGCCTGTGGACTGAAGGGTCCCGGGTTTGATTCTGGTCAAGGGCACATGCCTGGGTTGTGGGCTCGATCCCCACTAGGGGGCGTGCAAGAGGCAGCCGATCAATGATACTCTCTCATCATTGATGTTTCTCTCTCTCTCTCTCTCTCTCTCTCCTTCCCTCCCTCCCTCCCTCCCTCCCCCTTCCTCTCTGAAATCAATAAAATATATACATTAAAAAAAAAGAAAAAAGAATCACTGATTAGATGCCTCCTGCACGTCTCCTACTGGGGATCGAGCCCGCAACCCAGGCATTTGCCCTTTACTGGCATTTAACCTGGGACCCTTCAGTCTGTGGGCTGACGCTTTATCCACTGATCCATACCAGCTAGAGCTGAATTATTTTGTATGATGCTCTTCTATTCCTGGTGGAATTTGTTTGATTTTTTTTTTTCATGATCATACCAGAGTTATGGGTTTGGAAGATAAAAAGACCACAGAGATTAAGTGCCATTTTTATCCCATCATGTTCAGAATACTTAGTATCAGCATGATTTATCACTGTGATATTGACCATGACCACCTGCCTGAAGTAGGCTTATTAGTTTTCTCAATCTTAAAGTTTTCTCTTAAGGATCTGTTTATTTAGTGTTTTCAGTAGCATCCCTGTGACTCCACAATTTCTCACTTGTGACTTTGACTATCTCAAACTTTAAAGGTGCATTTATAAGGCTCTCGTGTAGGAATCGTGTGGTCTTTACAGCCTGTATGTTTATTATCCTCATCCTTGATTTTTTTGGCCTGTATTTATTTTTTCCTTATTTTGATTCTTTCTTTATATTTTATTATTGCTTTATTATCTGTGTGCTTGTAGGCTGTCTGACAATTTTTTTTAGAATTGAGACAAAGCATAAACTTGTACATATCATCATAATAAGAGGCTAATATGCAAGTAGTCGTTATGCCGTAACACCATGATGCATTAACACATTAAGCGCCCTGTCAGTCACCTGTGACTGACACTATACTTTCCGTCTGGAAGACAAAACAGGCTGGGTGCTTAAGGACTGATCAGCAGGGACCTGAGGCTGCGTGGTGCCAGGCCAGGGCCAGGGGACCTGAGGCTGTGCCCCCTGCTCCAGCGCCGGGGGACCTGAGGCTGCGTCCCCCCTGAGGTTGGCGCCGGGACGTGAGGCTGCGCTCAGCGGAGCTTGATGTGGGTGGGCCCAGCCAGGTCTTGGTGTCACCCAGTGGGGGTGGGGCTGGCCAGACACTTCTATTATAGAGAAAGGGCAAATAGCAGTATTAAAATATTTCCTCTAATTAATTCCCTTTTAATGTGCACGAATTTCATGCACCAGGCCACTAGTTATGTGATAAAAACCATCTGCTAAACTTTGGTAATAAATCTGATACTCAGATTATTTTTTGAAACTGTGTTTTTCTTTGGGGTGAGGGTTTGTGTTTTTTTTCTTTTTTGCTTCTGCTTTCCTTTTTTAATGGGTAGAACAGCATTTTTCTTATATTCTCTATACACTAAATGACTTAATATGTATATTGAAAACATTAGAATTGCTGTACTGTATCATCTGCTTGGTAAATTTTAAGCCATTTTTCCTGAGTTGATTATTTTGTATAGGAGGAAATGAGTCTCAATCAGAAAGCCAGGAAGACCCCCGAGAAGTACTTAAAAAAACATTGGAATTCTGCTTATCCAGGTAAGGACGGTAGTAGTGTTTCTAGTACCTAATACTTGTGGTATTGTGTACTGGCTATTATATACAGACTAGAGGCCCGGTGCACAAAATTCATGCACGGGTAGGGTCCCTAGAGGCTGCCGGCCAGGGCCCTCCTTCATTCTGTGCCACCCCCTGGTGGTCAGCACACGTCATAGCAAGCGATCGAACTCCCAGTCGGTCGAACTCCCGAGGGGACACTTTGCATACTAGGCTTTTATATATATAGATGTGACGCTTTACATAGAAGGAGTGTATATCTGTTACTATCTATGTCTGTATATGTCTATTAATAGGAAATCTGGAATAGTGAGTAAGTAACAACCTCCGACACGTTGAAGAACTCTAGGCCAGAGCCCTCCACAGTTATCCACAAATTTATCTTGAATCGTTATCTGGGTTGCTTTTTGAAATTTTGATTCCTGGGCCCCCTCCATACCCAGACTCTGAGTTATGGGGCCTTAGGTTGTCTGTCTTAAAAAGATATTTTTCAGCACACTAAAGTTTGAGAACACATTTCCTGTACTAGTTTTTAAAATATGCCAAATGTTGCAATAGGAGATTGTTTTACTCATGCAGCATTCATTTTTTTAGGTGTGTCCGCCCCCCGCCCCCCAAATATTTTTTCTATTGAAAAGTAGAGGCACTCTTTAATAATAAAATTTCTTCTATTTCTGACAGAAAAAGAAAAGTAGAGTAGAACATTTAAAGTTCAAATGGAAGAACGGGACAAATAAGAAGATGTAATTGAGTTAAATGTAATCTTTTGAGTGAGAAGATAACCGTTTGGCACGTGTAAAATTTTATCAGTATTAGTGATTTTTCAGTTTTTTCTCTGGGCCTGCCTTAATACTTGAGAATGTTCATCATAGGCCAAAATACCAGGAAGTAGCTCATATTCACCCAGACTGGTTATCTGTGACTTAGCTTGTGATCCTGTAAGTCATGTTATGATCAGGTTTTCTTCTTTTTAATCCTGGTTGCTAGAAAGTGCTGGGAAGTGTTTCAGACTGAACAGCAAGCACTTTGGTCACCAACCTTTCCTGGTCTTTTCTTATTTTTCTTATTTTCTTGTTCTTTCAATTGTATTTCCTTTAAAAAATTGTGTTTGTGTTTTTAATAAGCTACTTAAATACTCTTTAGAACAGATAGCTATAAAATATATTTTGTAAAGATTTACTCGCTCATTAGTTTTGGTTGTATAAAATGCAGTATACTTTTACTTTTACTCTCTCTGCTCCCCAAATGTCTTTGAAAAAAATTGACCTACGGCAAATAACAGGTGGGGTTGGGTCTAAACTAACTCTGAAGTGACGTCACGCCACACTCATATCCTTGCAAGGCTTCCTCTTAAAGAAGTGTTAATTAAGAGAGATTGTCTTCTTTCTGCAGGGAGAATCTTGCTAGTGACATGTACCTTATATCGCAGATGGATAGTGATCAGTATGTGCCAATCACCACAGTGGCTAATCTGGACCACATCAAGAAGCTCAGCACTGACCTGGACTTGATTGTCGAAGTGCTGAGATGTAAGTGAATGACAGTCTAGGATGCATTGTACCTGGTGTTGACATTTTTTTTTTACCAGTGTGACTGCTAGATCCATAGCCATTCAATGCTAAGGTCCTTCATGGCAATTGGAGTCTTCCCTGAAATATGGACGTTTCTGACCAGTCCCCATTGTGGTGAAGTGCTCACAGCACTGGGCGTTGATGGGCTTCATAATTGATCATAGATCTAGGGAGTGGAAAAGGCCCGTGGAGAAATGAAAAGAAGCTGTGACATGAAGGAAAAGTAAAATAAATGGTGCTATTTTAGTGTAAAGTAAAATACATTTTAATTAGCATTCTAGTCACTAAAGTAGTTCCTTTCAAATTTCACCTTCCTACTGAAGTTTGGTGGAATTGTGTTTTTCCTTATAGGATTTTGTGAATGAGGTTGTTTTTTAGATATTTGGCAACATCAAAGGAAGGTGTAAATGGGTACATCAGAGGCCCACAGTGATTCAGGAAATGTGAATAAAAATAGTTACCTGCCATGTGCGTCTGAAGGGTCGTGGGTTTGATTCCTGGTCAAGATCACACCTCTGTTAGAGGTTCCATGGCACCGGCCAGTGCGGGAGGCAACCAATCGATGTGTGTGTCTTGTGTTGATGTTTCTTTCTCTCTCTTTTTTCCTCACCCCCCTCTCCCCACCCCGCTCCCTCCCTTCCATCCTCTCTAGAAATCAATGAAAAAAATAATCTCGGGTGAGGATAAAATAAAAAAGTATAGTTTGCTGGTGCCCTGGTTTGTTTTGCAGATTGAGTTTTCTGCAACCTAACCATTGTATTTATTTTTTTGAAACCACTTTATTGAGGTATAATTGACATATAGTGAACTGTGCATATTTAAAATGTGCAGTTGAATCAGTTTGGACATACATATGCATCAGTGAAATCTTCACCGTGATCAAGATTACAAACATGTCCACCACTGCCCAAAGTGTCCTGGTGCCCTTTGTAATATTTCTATCTATCCCCTCCTACCCAGAATGGCTTCAGTGGGAATTAGTTTTATATTAAGTGTATGATATGTCTGATTTTTTTTAAATGGCATTATTTTTAATTATAAAAATTCAGTTTATAATATTGTTTACAAGTACTGGGTGAATCATTTCTATAATCTCCCTCCTCAGGACTGCTCTACTGAGTAGCTCTGATGGGCGTCCACAAAGAACACAGTACAATGTGCTCCCCCACCCCACCCAAATATTTCTAAATGATAATGGGTCATCACTGTGCCCGAATTAAAGCCCCATTTCTCTGAGTTACTGCCATGACTATCCATCTGACTCTTACGCAAAAGTGTTTACATATTCTCCCTGGTTTAGTTGTACTGTGGACAGCCAGTGAAGATTTTTTTTTCTTGTGTCCATTTAGTAGTAGACAAAGAAGAACATTTTATCTTACAAACATAGTTGGATTTTCTATTCACAAATGAAGGTTTTCTTCTATTTTCTGTTCCTAGGCAAATGTCATAAGGTCATTAAATTATTGAAACAAATAATGAAGAAACTGGCAAAAACATAATTCATGAAGTTTGAATTCTGAAAACTAGTGTTGTGTTTTCCAGTATTGCTTTTGTTTTGGAATGTTCACTTAGAACAGGAACCTATTTTACATATTAGTTGAGATTGGTTCCACCTGACCCACTTGTAAAGGCCAGCAGCTTTCTTTTTTTCTTTTTTAAAATATATTTTTGTATTGATTTCAGAGAGGAAGGGAGAGGGAAAGAGAGAGAAACATCAATGATGAGAGAGAATCATTGATTGGCTGCCTCCTGCACGCCCCACACTGGATCGAGCTCGCAACCCAGGCATGTGCCCTGACCGGGAATCGAAACATGATGTCATGGTTCATAGGTCAATGCTCAACCACTGAGCCAAGCCAGCCAGGCATCAGCAACTTTCTTAATCTTTACTTCTTATGAATTCAAAATGAAAAGTCATAATAAGACAGAAAATTATTTTATTTGGGGGGACTTGTAGAAAGGAAAAGCCATTAACCCTGAATTGTAATTGTTAGTTATTCGAGCTGTTTAGAACCTTTGTTTCATAGTGTTAACATTGATTATAGCTCTTATAGGACTTTTAAATCATGTTCTATAGTTCTGAGAAATGTAATATGCAAGAGTAGTTTAAAACCTTTCACTAATTTACAGTGTATACAGGTTTTTTTTCAATGTGTTTAGTTCCATAGTGTAACATCTTATTGGAGTATCTATATTATATCATAATGGAATGTAAATGACTGGTGTGTTTTAATATTTTGTTTTACCATGCATTTTTCTTCTCTTTATAGCTTTACCTTTAGTCCAAGTGGATGAGAAGGGAGAAAAAGTAAGGCCAAATCAAAATCGTTGCATAGTAATATTACGTGAAATTTCTGAATCCACCCCTATAGAAGTAAGTAATTTCTCCTCACAAGGCTACTTTGAAGTTTTTTTGTGTGGTTTTTTGTTTACTTCTGTGTTTTTTGAGGAGTGTATTTTAAAGAATGCATATGTACAGTAACACTTTTCCCAGGATTTACACACTGATGATTTCAATATGATTCATATGTGCGAGTGGTTCTCAAAGTGTTTGGTCTCAGGACTTCACTACAAACTTTACATTTTAAAAAATAATTAATGGTGATTTCAGTATTGAGAAATTAAAAGAAAAAGGTTTAAATATTTATTTACTTTAAAGTAATAATAATAAACCCACAAGATAAAGAACTTCACTTTTCAAAACATATTTTCATGACAAGGATACACTGCAAAGAGTGCAGTGAGCAAGATTAGCTTGTGCTTCATTCCAGCTGTTGGGCCCACATCAGTGCAGATGTTGTCTTAGTAAAAAGGCAAAGGCATCTTTTAAAAAAGTAATAAATGTTTTTAATCCTCACCTGAGGGTATTTTCCCATTGATTTTTAGAGAGAGTGGAAGAAGGGGGTGGGGTGGGGAGAGAGGGAAAAACAACAATATGAAAGAGACACATCAATTGGTTGCCTCCCGCATGCACCCCGATTAGGACCAGGGATCAAGCCTGCAACCAGCATACATGCCCTTGCCTGGAATCTAACCTGGGACCCTTCAGTCCTCAGGCAATGCTCTATCCACTGAGCCAAACTGGCTAGGGCATAAAGGCATCTTTTTTATGTAAATGGAGTAGAGATCATAATTTGAGAAGTTCTAACTTAGGTAATAATTTTAGAAAACCACAGCATTTGATTGAGTTGTGAAAAGTAATGTTAGAGAATTGCTATAATATTTGAGACATATCCGAATGTTTAATCTGAGTTGCATGTGTGTAGTAAAACATACTGATGGTCGTGCCTTGAGAGAATGAAGAAAAGTCTTCCTATAGAGCATTAAGAATATTTTTTATTTGATTGGAGTTTTCTCATTATAGGTTACATCATTTTTTTTTTTTCCACACCTGGTAAACTTTGAATGGATGCCAGGCATTTTGGACTGTATTGTTTTATAGTCCTTCCTCTTGAATATTCTTAAGCTTTGTTTTGAGATTCAGTTGTCTGACTTGGAAGCAGTTTCGTCCTTAGGGGCAATGGTTAGGTGGGAGCAAAGCTGCCTTTCTTCTAGAGCTGATTTCTCAATGCTGACTGAGGCAGCACCCTCTGCATGCCCTGAAGAGGGCCCTGGAGGGGCTGGACTGAGCTAGGCTGTGCTCAGCTCAGCTCACCCTCCTAGCACTGCGGCCTGTTAACTCCAGGTGTGAGCTAGGTTCTCCCAAGCTCACCTGTGTTGCATGGCCTGAGGTCCATTGTCTGAAAACTGTTATTCCACGTATTTTGTCTTTTATTTTTGTTTCATGTGGGAGGCTAAATCTGGCTTATCTTGGCCAGAAGCAAAAGTCCAGCTAATTTTCAAATTTCTTAAATCCCCAGCCTACTGGTAAAATTAAATTATATTTTGACATTAATTTAGCTTAATGGTATCTTGGGAGTAGAGAAAGCTGTCAATAAGTTGTGGACTTATGTTCCTATAGCAGTGAGACCTCAATTCTGGAAGCCACACTGAACCTCCTGAGCCATTTTGAAGGAGCAGTTCACTGGATATCAGTGTGTTAGACTCTGTCTAAGGATCTGTCTTGAGAGCATTGCATCATTTGTATTTCATGTGGACAAAAGGTGGCATGGTTGAAAATTAATTTCTAACCTTTCTATTTCCCATAGGAAGTAGAAGCACTATTTAAAGGAGATAATTTACCAAAATTTATAAACTGTGAGTTTGCCTATAATGATAATTGGTTTATTACATTTGAAACAGAAGCTGATGCCCAACAGGTAAGCTTCTCTCCCTCAAGAAGTACAAAGTTTACCAATACTTAACAATTAGGTACATAGTGGGACTAAATTTGGGCAGTGATACTGCTATCACATTTCAGGGTTAACTTTGAATATAAAGTGCAGAGGAAATCAAGTTGTAGCAACTTAAATAGGTGTGTGTTTGTAGATAGTTTTGTAGAAATATGAAAAGCAAGTGACATTATAGTCTCAGGATATGTAAGACAAGCAGCCTAGAACATTAGTTCTGTTCTTGTATCTGGGCAGAGACAGGTCTTACTAGTTGGCAAGTGTTTTGGGAAATTTGAACCTGACTTTATCTTTCACTTGGCATCACATGTGTTACAAGATACTTGAAAGAGCACCAAGGCTCTGGGAGGAGACACAGGAGTTAGGATGGTCTCCCTGCCCTGAAAGGAAGACTTTTCTCTGGGGAAACAGTAGCATGTATAAAGGAAGCTCTCAGTGTTAAATGGTTTCAATGCAGGGGGTTCAGAGGACAGAACAAGCATCTGAAAGGTGGACTTATAATTGGATTCGGGGGGGGGTTACTAGGAGGAGCAGGTAGCAAGTGGGTCAGAGCCTTCAGTGTTATGGAGTAGGATTTGGAAAAGAATAAAGACTTAAAAAAAATTTTCTTTATTTCAGAGAGGAAGGAAGAGGGAGAGAGAGATAGAAACATCAATGATGAGAGAGAATTATTGATCAGCTGCCTCCTGCACGCTCCCATACTGGGGATCAAGCCTGCAGCCTGGCATGTGCCCTGGCTGGGAATGGAACCATGACCTCCTGGTTCATAGATCAATGACCCTCAACCACTAAGCCATACCAGCCGGACAAGAATAAGGATTTTTGAATATTGCAATCCTAGTTTTTTCCTTTTCCAAACTGTAATCCCAGTTTCAAATTGTAGTTATTATTAGGAATTTAGCACCCATTCGTTGTTTCCCCTGGGTTAGGATTCTAGCCTGTGGTCTCTGGGAGCCTTTCATGTTATCTATTAATACTTACAAAATGTATACAGATGTTGTTTGTGAGAATTTTGGGTAGATATTCCATAGATCTTATCAGGTTGTTTTTTTTAAAAGGAATCTGTGGCCCAAAGAAGGTTAAGAATCACAGTTCTAGGTCTTGTCCATTGCATTTTAACGATATAATTCCTTGTCTGAGGTATTAACTGTCAATTCATCTTATTTGTAAGATTAACACAATGGTATTTTGGATGACTTTATCCTTAGGCTTACAAATATCTGCGAGAAGAAGTCAAAACTTTTCAAGGAAAACCAATTAAGGTAAGCAAGACCACTGGTTATACTTTATTTGTAAATCCATATTTTAAAGTATTCTAATAGACACTTGTTATATTTTCACACAGGCACGGATAAAAGCAAAGGCAATAGCTATAAACACATTTTTGCCAAAGAATGGATTTAGGCCCCTGGACATGAGCCTTTATACGCAGCACCGTTACACAGCGTCCTTTTACTTACCTCCCATCTATAGCCCCCAGCAGCAATTCCCTCTCTATAGCCTGATTGCTCCCCAGACGTGGTCAGCAACACACAGCTATCTTGATCCACCCTTGGTGAGTCCTGTCTTTTCTTGTCCCTTATGTGACAGTTGTGTTGTGGACACTGCACTAGATGCTTTGAAGGATAGTGAACCAGATAACGTCTACAGCTTGCTATAGAAAAACACCTTCTGGTTCTGTGGTGGGTTTTAAATTTAATTGGGAGATAAATAAGGAGCCATGTGTATTTAAAAACTTTCAAACATTGTACTCAGTCCTTTGCCCAGTTTGCTTGCCCTCCTGTCTAGCATTTCTTTTCCTAAATGTAAGGAAATGTATACCTAGTAAAACAAAGTATGATGCAAGCTCTGGGTTGGGTAGCAGGGGAGCTGTGAGCACGGGGTGGCCTGGGGGGATGGCTTTAAGGAGAACAGTGTTCTCATAGATTTCTAACAGTCAAGGATGCGTAGAAGACAAGCCATCTTGTAAGTGTTACTTCTCACATCCTCCCTATAGTCACTTGGTATAATTAATTTTTACATATTTTGAGCGCTGTTAAAGCCTGTGGTTAGAATTCATAGATTTGTAATGGGTCCAGTCCTTTTTCTTAAGCTGTTCTGGTGCAGATGTTAGAAAGATTGGGTAGGCTCTGGGCATGAGTTTGATGTAGTGGATGTGTCAGGGCTAATCTACAGCAGGAAAAGAAGTGGCCATTGCCCCCCTGCCTGGGAGGTAGAGTGGGTTGGTTGGAGGGAGGTTTGCATTGGGTTCCCAGCAGGTTTTGTTGGAACCATAGCGATGGAAGAGTAGAGTGTGTGGAAGGTTGTAGTCAGAAGCAAGAATTGAGTTTAAAATTTCAGGGATATGGCTGTGGACCACATCAAGGAAAATTGGGATGATCCATCAGCTGTGTGGGAAATGAAGGATGTGAGCCATGCCCAATCATATGGGATATTACCTGAGGCTTGTTAACACTGATTGATGGATGCAAGGAGGGTGGTAACTGAAAAGGGTGAGCCTGAGAGAAGGAGGGTAGACTCAGCTGGATGGTGGGTGCCTGTTACCTACTAGAATGTAAAGATGTGTGTTCATGAAGGAATAGTCTGGAAAAAACAAATGTGTAAAGCAGGTGATTATTGCAAAAATGGAACAGAGGCAGAATTCTGTGAAACTTATAAGTAGGGGTTTATCAGATATAATGTCATCCTCTAAGTGGAGCATATCAGAAGGGCTGGAAGGGGAAGGAAGCTGCATGAGAATGGCATGTGCAGAGGTTCCTGGGGTGGTTGTGGCGTGGTGAGTGTTTCTGAGCTGAGATGGGGACTGGGTAGATGAGCTTTGTAAGCTCTACGTGTACAGGTTCTTAAATGTGTCTTGAGGTGTGTGGACTGCATCTGTGGTGTGTGGGACATGAGCAAGACAGATGGGGAGAGAGACGAGTCAGGAGAGGTCCTTATGGGCGCTGAGCTCCTGAAGTCTAGAACCACTCAGTGAAAGACAGTGGCAGACAAGTGCTAACGTGCAAAATTGTGTCTGCCTCTGAATGAATCCTAATGTTAAGAAAATGTACTACTTTTTTGAAGTATTTACTATATTCTATACAAGTTAATATGTCACGGGAGACCTGTAAAAGGAAAGAAAGTCCGTAACCTCTTGTGTTGAATAATTTCTCCAAAAGATGCCACCGCCATGCTTATGCTGTTTAGTTCTTGAGTTAGATTGTGTTTCTACTTTATATAGTAATACGTATCCCCATCCAGAGTGGGGTGCTTTGGGATTCTAGATCAGTTGTCTGGCCATTTGGGATGGCTCCTGGTCTGATATGTGAGGCTCTTTGCTTGCTCTAAAACACTGCATTTTTGAGCACAAGTAAAGAGATGATGCTTATTAATTCTCAGAAAGTTATGTTAAATTACTGTGTTAGCAAGCAATTTATTTTTAAACTCTTGAGCAAAATTGTTTAAATACCAGAGTTCTACATGTAAAAGTTCATACGTGAAAGGATTCCTCTTGATGAGTCTTCCGATGAAAAACAATCATCAGAATCTAGTTTTGGGGTGATTGACATATTTCTAAATAGTATGATTCTTTCAAATTGCGGAATTTCTCGTTATTGCATTGGGGATTCTGTCAAAGTTTCAAGTCTGTCTCTCTCCACCAGCGTTTTGAGGAATTCCATTAAAGTCATTGGGGTTAAGGAGAAATTTGCTGACTTCTTATCAGTCTGGAGATAGTGTTGCAGTCATTAGGTTGAGCACTTAGTGTTTACAGACAAGCATGTGGGGTCTTGGCAGGTGCTTCCCTCTCTTGTCAGTTTCCATGTGTGGGGATCCTCTTCCTGGAGGCTTGCTGGGAGGATCATTTGAAACAGCCTTGGAAAAGGTCTTAGCCCCAGCCTGACTTTGGCCATTAGCAATAATCTTACACAGTGCTTTTCCTAAAGGAATATATTAAGTATAAAATGGAACATAGACTCCTTGACACATCAAGGAATGACATGTGTTACCATCTTAGGCAGTGTTAACCAACTCGAAGTCTGGTTATGGTTTGTTGACTTGTTTTTGTTTTTAATGAATCTAGGTAACTCCATTTCCAAGTACTGGATTTATAAATGGATTTACGTCTCCAACCTTCAAACCCACAGCAACTCCTCTGGCTTCACTCAGACAATACCCTCCAAGAAGCAGGCAAGTTGCGTGAGTCACTAAAATGCTGTTTTTCTACCATTTGTAATAACAGGTCACTGCCACACTGTATATTTTAAAAGCAAAGCAAAACAAAATGTATTAAACCTTGGTCGTTCTAACCATGTGCATGACTCCTGTTTAACTAAGAGGCTGTTCCTGATGATTGCTAATGATATACTTGACCACTGTAGTAATGTTCATCCAAGATAAAACTACTTGAAACATGATTACTCAAAATGATGCTGTAGTGCCTACATACAGGGGGTTCTCTTTAGACAAAGTCTTCTGGGGGCAGCGTGCAACCATGTGAGCCTGCTTTTCATTTGAAAATTGATACTGTAGTTATAGGTTTGCACTGTCAGCACCATCCAACATACCATGCGTCAACTATTCTTACCACTTTAATATTTTTTCTAAATAGAGAGCACATTTTACCTTAGACATTCCTGTGTGAGCATGCTCATTTCATCATGCTGTGATCATTCATAATTGAACCTTTATAAACATTTCATTCGCAGGAATCCTAGTAAATCCCATCTGCGCCACGCCATTCCTAGTGCAGAGAGAGGATCTGGGCTGTTAGAAAGTCCATCAATATTTAACTTCACCGCGGATCGGTTAATTAACGGTGTGCGGAGCCCACAAGCAAGGCAGACAGGCCAACCTAGAACCCGCATACAGAACCCTCCAGCTTATGCCAAGAGAGATACAGGAACCGGGCGGGTGGAGCAGAGCAGTCTTGAATCCTCTCCTGGTTTAGGTCGAGGCAGGTGAGTTACTCAGAACTGTTGTTGGATGGGTACTATGTAATGATAAACTGTTAATATTTTTAAATTCCATTAATTGAGATGTTTTTTATAATCATTACTTTCAAATACATCACAGAAAATTAAATTGAAGGCTCTAACCATCAAAGGTTTCATATAGTTACTCAGAGGGGTTAGTTTTTTAAAAAATATTTTTTTTTTATTGATTTCATGGAGGACAGGAGAGATAGAAACATCAATGATGAGAGAATCATTAATTTGCTGCCTCCTGCAGGCCTCCCCTGGGGAATTAGTTTGTTCTCTCAGTGGTTTATTCGATACAAGATGTCAGGAAGGAAACTCCCTCGTACAGATAACTAGCTGAACTTGCCTAAGGTGTTTTGGTGTGTTTTTTTAAACCGAAGGCTCCCAAGTTTGATTCTGGTCAAGGCCAAGGCTGTATCCACTGAGCCAAACCAGCTACGGCCAGAGGGGTTACTTTTAGAGCAGAGACCTAACTGGTCACATCTTTGTTGTAATGTAAACTATGGATGGAATGGAACCATGTTAGGTTACAGTCATTATTTGTGGAGATGTTCAAGCAGAGTAGATACCAGACTCCACAATATGTGAGCCTCAGTCTCCTTCCATTCCTGCCCATTCAAAGGGCCCACATTTTCTGTTCTAGTCTTGCTCCTTTTTCAGCCAACAGGATCACACAATAGACAGATAATGAGTTGTGTAGCCAGGCAGACAAGAGTTTAGATTCCATTAGTACTAAGTTTATTTGCCTGTTGGTCATATTTAGGGGTGATTTCCATCCCTGGGTGTTCAGTCAGGTAATGTTGGTCCCACAATGTCTGTGATTATTATCTGGATCGTTACCGCATCCTAATAGTGGGCTGTGTCCACTCTCTTTTCTCCTTTCCTTTGATGCATGCAGCTTGTTGCTGCTTGCTGTCTTACCTTCTGCCACTTGCACTCTATTAGAGGGGTGAGATTAAAAAGATGGAAGTGAGTCCAGGGCGTGTGTTCCGTCACTACTCTCTTGCCCGAGACTGGCAGATTGAAGCTGGCTTTATCCAGTTTGTTCTCTCAGTGGTTTATTTGATACAGGATGTCAGGAAGGAAACCCCCTCTTACAGATAACTAGCTCTACTTGCCTAAGGTGTTTTTTTTAAACTACTTTGAATACTTTAGATGAACCTTTTTTTAAGTGTTTCATACAGCATGTACAGTAGTGTCTGACATGCAAAGACTCCAGTGACATTGGTTCCTCTTTCTTCTTGACTCAACAGGTGCTTCCAGTGCAGGTTCAGGGTGTGAGGGACCAGAGGCAGTCCATTGTATTTATGGTGGTTAATCCGTATGGCTAGGCCTTGGAGGGGTTATAGGATAAGAGTTAGAATGGCTGATGACAGCATCCTGCAGAACTGTCATGGGACTGCATATCTTCAAGAAATTTGATATAAAGTTAGTTCAGCAGGTATTGGAGGGCCGAAAGGCAAAGAGGGACACTGAGGAAATACAGACTTCAGGAAGCAGCTGCTACCCATAGGGCAGGGGGACATTGAGAGTGTTTGGGCTTATCAGACTGAGAAGCTTGGAGCAGGACTTGTGGAGCTGAAGCCAGACCCTAATGAGGGGCCTATCATGCTGCTAGAGGGACAATGCAAAAAAATGCCACCAGATAGACAGGTTTCCAGCTCCTCTCCTTTTCTGTCTACCTGTAATGCTTACTGTTAAGAAAAGCTCCTGGCAATGGAAAGACAGGGCCTGAGGAACACCTGCCCAGGGTCATACACAGGTTAAAGGGACCCGGAGCTGAGACGATCTGGTTGACCAGTGCTATCCAACTGTGGCCACATGGATATGTATAATCCTCCCACAGCACTCAACTTCCAAACTACAGCAGTGATGAGTTAATGTCTTTGCCCAACAATTAGAGACTCCCATACAAATCCTCTGTACCCCGAGGACTGCGACTACCACTAGCAAGACATCAGGAGAAAGGAGTTGAGCTGGTGTCCAGCAGTACACATGACACACAAGGAAAAGCCAGTCAGGAAGCCTGGTTATACTGATAGGTGGCTCCTTCCTCTTCCTCAACATTTCCTTTGTCTCTAGACAAGCCTTCCGGCACTCAGTGCTTCAACTGGAGGGTGATCCTGTAGTTCCTGAGCCATGGTGGCTGTGTCCCCCATTAGTGCTCTCCTTTTTCTGGTTTTTGTTTTGTTTCCCATTAACTTTATGTGTTGGGCTTAAGGAGCAGTGCAAGGCATCCCAAGGACCACACATGGTTCTTCAACCCCCTTTGTAGCAACAGCCTGCAGAGCAGTCACCCAGTCAGGTGCAGTGGCAGGAGGAATCCCAGCTGAGCAGACGCTGACTGTTATGTCACTGGTGAGAGCATTCTGCTCTGTTGACCAACACAGCCAAACCACCAGAATTCAAAGTTGTGGGCACAGGAAGTAGAAATTGTGCTGGTAGAATATTGGCTGTGCTCTCTGGTGGCTGGACCTATGTGCTGCCATGGCCTAAGCTTGGTCATATGCAAAGCATATGCTGCTCTCCTGAATTAGGGCCATCCTCTGAGGGTGCTGCTGGCCCCTAGCCTTGCAGCTGAGTGTTCACTCAACCAGCCTGCTCCCCATATTGGGGCACGCACCACTTCTGTTGCTATGGGATGGGCCTCTGGGTCTGACTAACACTGCATGGGCACTAAGGTGGCATCTCCTTAGGTCCACTGAGTGGTGCTGATGGGGCGATGGCAGGCAGAAATGCTGCCTCCTCCAGGATGGGGCAGGGCTAGCACCACTAAGAGGATGATAAACAGGCTAGCCTTGGCACCAGGATCCCAAGTGTGACTATTGTGTACCTGGGGTGACCAGGAAGAGGCTGGCTGGTCACCACCTTTTTTCTCCCAGCTGTCAGAGGTCTCTGCTAAAGTGGATGATTTCAACACAGATGCCTTCACAGTGTTCCTTCCATAAGACTGCCAAGGTCTTCTGTCACCAGACTTTGAGTCTTGGACTTTGTGGGTCTATCATACAGCCAGATCCTTAGCTCCTCTGCTCAAGAACCAATAAACATCTGTATTTTCATTTCTGTAACCAGACACAGTGGATAACAAATATGTTGCTTGAAGTTCTGCCCTCCGTAGTTGATCCCCCTGTACCCTAGGTTTTGGAGGCACTCCTGAGGCGATCTGACACTGTATGGCCAGGTGTGGAACTCCTCCCCCCTTGTCCCTGTGCTGAAGGACTCCCCACAAGGGACTGATGCACAGAACTGGAGCCCTGGTTCTGATGTGCTACTTCTGCTGCTAGTGGGTGCTAGTGCTTGTGCCTATCTCCATGGCTCAGTGCCCCATCATGATGGGTGGCTCAAGTCCATGGTCACTGATGTCTACAGTCAGGCTTTTATTTTATTTTAAATACATTTTTATTCATTTCAGAGAGGAAGGGAGAGGGAGGGAGGGAAGGAGGGAGGGAGAGAGAGAGAGAGAGAGAGAAAGAAATATCAATGATGAGAGACAATCAGTGATCAGCTGCTTCCTGCATGCCCCCTACTGGTGATGAAGCCTGAAATCTGGGCATGTGCTCTGACTGGGAATTGAACTGTGGCCTCCTAGTTTATAGGTCAATGCTCAAACACTGAGCCACACCAGCCACGCTACAGTCAGGCATTTAGGCTCTACTAGGAGCCAGTTCCATTTTGATGATAAATCCAATACATTTTATCATCATTCTCTAACAATTCACCTGTGTAGTTCAGTGTCAGATTTTACACATCCTGTCATTCCAACTGAATGGATGTTCAAGATTGATAATCATAACAAAAATTTGAAATAGCCACTAGGAATATTCTTTTAATATTTTTATTTTCCAATCTAGACATCATTTTTAGTCCTTTACTATATAGTTTTTGTTTCTTTTGCTTATACTTCTTAAGGTTGGGATTTTGAATCAAAAGTCATTATAAAAGAATACAAAATCATTAAGATTAAATATGTGTGCTCTTACATGTGCCCAATGAAAAATGTTCCAAGTGGGAATCATCAGAGAGATGCAAATTAAAACTGTAGTGAGCCCTGGCTGTTGTGGCTCAGATGGTTGAATGTTGTCTTGTGCACCAAAAGGTCACTGGTTCAATTTCTGGTTGGGGCACATGCCAGGGTTGAGGGCTCACTCCCTGACAAGGGGGCGTGCAGGAGGCAGCTGATTAATGTTCTGCTCTTGCATCAATGTTTCTCTCTCTCTCACTCTCTTTTTCTCTCTCCCTTTCTCTCTAAAATCAAATTTAAAAATGTTTTTTAAATTAAAAAACAAACTTACAATAAGGTATCACTTCACACCTTACCAGAATGGCTACCATCAATAAATCAACAAACAAGTGCTGGTGAGGATGTGAAGAGAAGGGAACCCTGGTGCACTTTTGGTGGGAATGCAGACTGATGCAGCCACTGTAGAAAATAGTAAAATGGAACTGCCATTTGGCTCAACCATTGCATTTTTGAGAATATATCCTAAGAATCCCAAAACACCAGTCAAAAAGAATATATTCACGCCTGTGTTTATAGTAGTGTTATTTATAATAGCCAAGATCTGGAAACGGCACAAGTGCCCATTAGTAGATAAGTGGATGGAAAGACTGTGGTACATTTAGACAATGGAATACTATGTGGCTATTGAAAAAAAAGGACTCTTAACTTCTTGTAACAGCATAGATGGACCTGGAGATTATTGAGCTAAGCAAAATAAGCCAGTCAGAAAGACAAATACCATATAATCTCACTAGTATGTGGCATCTAATGAACAAAACAATCTGATGAACAAAATAGAAACAAAGGCATGGATACATGGATCAGACTGACAAATGTCAGAAGGGAGGGAGGTGGGAGGTACTGGATAAAAAAAGGTGAAGAGATTAGCCAAAGAGCATACATTCATAGCCCATAGACACAGACAACAGTGGTGAAGGCCAAGGGAGAGGGGGATGCAGGTGGGCAACATGGGGTGGGGAATGAGGGACATGTGTAATAGTGTCAACAACAACAAAAAGCTCCAAGTGGGAAAAAATTAACTGTTTTGCTTTTCTCTCCTCTAGGAAAAATTCCTTTGGTTACCGGAAGAAAAGAGAGGAGAAGTTTACAGTGAGTACATCAAGCTTGTGGTATTTTTGCAAGACATTTAAATATAATTTATATTAAGCAAGCATGAAATGTAATTGCAGTTACATTAAGAATAAATGTTAAGATGTAATAAGGAGCATTTTAAAAGAAGTTTTCTTTTTATGTCATATCCATGAAGTGATCGCTGATATTTTTGATGTTCTAATGGGGAGAAGATGGTAGCTAGTTTTCTGAGGTAGTACATGATGCATGTGTGTGCATGTATTGTGCAGTAGGTACAGCCAGAACATACTATGCACATGATGTAGTCTATCAGCAGGCGTCCACATGAGTCCTTGCGTGTGGTTAACTATATAGTACTAGTGGCCCAGTGCACGAAATTCGTGCACGGGAAGGGGGGTTGTCCCTCAGCTTGGCCTGCACCCTCTCCAATCCTGGACCCCTTGGGGGATGTCTGACTGCCAGTTTAGACAACTGGCAGTCAGACATCCCTCTCGCAATCTGGGACCACTGGTTCCTAACCGCTCGCCTGCCTGCCTGCCTGCCTGATCGCCCCTAACCGCCTCTGCCTGCTGGCCTGATTGCCCCTAACTGCCCCCCTGCTGGCCTGGTCACCCCCTAACTGGTCCCCTGTCGGCCTGGTCGCCCTCTAACTGCCCCCCCTGCTGGCCTGGTCGCCCCCTAACTGCTGCCACCCCCCACCCCTGCCGGCCTGGTCGCCCCTAACCGTCTCTGCCTCAGCCCCCACTACCGTGGCTATCTAATTAGCATATTACCCTTTTAGTATAGACAATTTAAAGTAACTGGGCTTGTTCAGTTTGGCAAACAGAATAAACTTTTCCCATGTGGAAAATACTTCACCCATCTTTTTCCTTCAAAACACTATGCAGAAGGCATCATTGCCTCTGCTGTAACTTATGGTGGTGGGCATGTGAGGCCGGGTCCTGTCTTCTTGGGTGATGACAGTTCAGCCTATGCATAGTTCTCTACTGAGCTTTGTGGAGTGCTAATATGGTGCGTTTCCACACAAGTGGTGGAGAACATCTTGGTAGTACGCAGGAAGACATGAGGGAAGGAATGGTGTTTCCTAGACTTGCAGGTGTAGAATAAACTCCACACTTGGCAAAGACAGGAAAATTATTGGTCCAGTCCCCTGAGTCATCCAGTATGTACTCTCCCATTACAGAAGATGTGTTTTCTTTGGAACTTAGAAAGTGCAAATTAGTCATAATTTCCATAATTCTGTGTTATAGCTGATTTAGTCTAGTTTTTAGTGAACCCTTTGGTGAGGCAATTTATATCAGCTGATTTCAGTTGGAATTAATGATTCCTGTAATGCAGGGATAGGGAATGTATAAGGCCCTCAATCATTTGGTCTGTCCCTGCCAAGGCATTAGGGGTGAGTTAATTAAATGTTTGACCAAATATAGCAGACTAATTTTTAAGCTAACCATGTTGTATGGCCTTCGAATCCTATATAATAAAAGTGTAATATGCAAATCAACCGAACAGTGGAATGACTGGTCGCTATGATGCGCACTGACCACCACTGGGCAGATACTCAACATAGGAGCTGTCTGCAGGCCCCAATTGCCCGGTTGGGGCCTGCCGGCCAACCTCTCAGGTTCCTTCCCCTGGCCATCAGGCTCCGATCGCCTAATGGCGAACAGGGAACCGGGGGTAGGTGGCAGCGGACGCTGGTGGCACCATGCCAAGCCCCCCCCCCCCCCGTTGCCCCACACATAGAGGGCAATTCACAGCAGGGACAGGGCTGGCAAACGGGCGGGAACGGCCAACGTCTTGGTCCCTCCCCCTGACCAGCAGGCTCTGATCGCCCGATGTGAACAGGGACCCGGGGGTGGGGGCTGGGGCTGGCTGCCAGCAGCCAGGGAAGATGGCCCTGATTGCAGGCCAGGCCTAGGGACCATACCCATGCACGAATTTCATGGACTGGGCCTCAAGTGATGTTATAAGTATCCAAATGACACTTGGCAGAAAAGGTTCCCCACCCTTGCTGTTATGTTTAAACTAACAAGACTATCATCTGTATCTCTTCAGAGTCTAGTTATCTTACATGAGTTACTCCCATTGCTCACTCACTATATCACCTAAAAAGAAATTTTCTCTCGTTGCCATTTCTGTTTCATTTTGTTCCATGTTCCTGATTAACATGTTCATACCTGGGGAACCTCTTAGAAGCCCAGGCACGTAACACAGTTATACTTGTTAAAGAGATTGCACCTGTTGGTGCACATTCTGATGATTTCAGAAATCTAGAAACATAACATACAGGTGAGTGTTGGGCCTGACCAAACCCATAGGACTGGGGCAGCATTCATACTTCACGTAAAGCCCATCAGATGCTAAAAAATGTTAGACACCTACCTTCCAGAGGAAATCCCATCCTTAGGTCCTGTCATTGTGTACCTTCTTGTGTCTGGCAGTTGCCTGTCTCTTTTGTCCCTAAAAATAGTGATGTAAATTTTTGTGAAGTCTTTCTCCTTAGAAATGCTTATCTTCTGAAAACATGAAGATCTATAAAAACCTGAAAATTGCTTTGAGATCATGGTGTCTATGCATAGCCTTCTAGGTTTGCTGAATTACAGAGACCATCATGGCTCCTGTTAGCTAGTGCAAGCTCTACTCCAAGGACTCATGACTGAACAGAGTGAGGCTCGACTCAGTGCCTGCACTGTAATGAAGGAGAGTGGCTGGCAGGCTGCCCAGAGGAGTCATGGGATTGCTGCCACCTCGTATCCATGTCATCCTTAATCTGCTCTTACATGAGTTCTAACAGATTTTCTCCAGATTCTGCTTCTGGAGGAAATGATCTTCCTATTAGTATTAGTATAAGTTTCTGGGGAGTATCAGCCCTTCGAAGTTATGAGAGCATTGTATCCAAAGTGGCTAACATTCAACAAAAATACCACCTAAATAGAAACTTCATTTCCTTTCTGTTCTGTTCCTTTATGCCTTCAGCCAAGGACCTGAACACCTACAAAATCTAGCTTATTAAAACAGGTTGATTGTTGTTTTTCAATAAAATTATATCATTGCCTTTTTCCTGAGAGCTTGGGCTTATGATTTACACTTGGATATTATTCTGCTGAATTTACTTTCTTGACGTCAGGAATGTAATAATACCATATTTTTACGTAGGGATTTAAAAAGACAGTATTTCCATAAGTTTATTTTCAGACTGGAGGCCCTGTGCATGAAATTCGTGCACTTGGGGCGGGGGGCGTTCCCTCAGCCTGGCCTGCGTCCTCCCTCAGTCCGGGAGCTGTCAGTTGAACATCCTTAGCACTGCCGCGGAGACGGGAAAGGCTCCTGCCACTGCGCTCGCCAGCCGTGAGCCTGGCTTCTGGCTGAGTGGCGCTCGCCCTCCTCCATTGAGCATCTGCCCCCTGGTGGTCAGTGCACATCATAGCAACTGGTCGTTCCACTGTTTGGTCAATTTGCATATTAGCCTTTTATTATATAGATAACTGATCCCCCCCCTTTTTTTTGTTAAACCATTTTTTTTCCCTAATGGAAATCTTTCATACATAAGTTGTAGAAAGTTGGAAGAGTGGCCTTGTTTTTTGTTTTTTACTGTCTTTTATGACCTAAATTACACACTGTTTCATAATACAAAATTTGTATGGAGATGAATAGGTTAATGTCTAGACCAGGGGTGGGCAAACTTTTTGACTCGAGGGCCACAATGGGTTCTTAAACTGGACCGGAGGGCTGGAACAAAAGCATGGATGGAGTGTTTGTGTGAACTAATATAAATTCAAAGTAAACATCATTACATAAAAGGGTACGGTCTTTTTTTTTTTTTTAGTTTTATTCATTTCAAACGGGCCGGATCCGGCCTGCGGGCCGTAGTTTGCCCACGGCTGGTCTAGACTCAGGCTACTCTGATTTTTGACAGTGGGGTCCACTTGTTCCACAGCGTCTTCCTTGTCCATAGCTATCACTTTGTGGCTTACCTGTGTCCTGCACAGTCTGTGTCGGCCCACTGTACCAGGGACCAGAGGGTATTGGTCATAGAGAAGCAGCTTCGCACAGCAGTAACCTTTAAGCCTTAAGGGCTCAGCTTTACAGCTATGCTCTCAGTGGTGGAAGTTGCCTTCTAAGTGACTTGACCTACTAAGTGACCTTTGACTAGGTGACAAAGTTGTTGTGGTCAGATTATGTTTGTCTTTTCAGATAGTTGTGGAAATCAGAAGATTAGAGAACTGATTATTGCCTTACTATTCTGGTGTGTTTCTTAGCTCTGTACTGTCTACACTTGTGCGACTTTGTGGTGTTGTTCTTTTTCAGAGGAGTCAGACCCAATCTCCAACGCCACCAAAACCTCCATCCCCAAGTTTTGAATTGGGGCTGTCTAACTTTCCCCCGCTGCCTGGGGCAGCAGGCCACTTGAAGACTGAGGACTTGTTTGAAAACAGGCTGTCTAGCTTGCTGCTAGGATCAAAGGAAAGGGTAAGATACATGTCACAAGCTTAATTGTTGCTAGCATTTACTAAGCATTAATTTCCTAACAGGCACTGGGCTGAGCTCTTTACACACACAATTTTTTTCACAGGCAGAGGAGGTTCAGAGAGGGTAAAGGATTTTCAGAGGCCACACAAATTTTGAATGGTAGGGTCAAAGCTGAACCCAGGACTGGAGCCTGCCTCTTAGTTCCCAGTCTGCCAAGGTTCAAGGGAGAAACCTGTGCCATGGTGTGCAGTTTAGATGCTTTCTCTCACCCAGAAACTCAGATTGCATTTTTATTATTGCTATTCAGGACTTGCATTTTTTCAGAAGAATAAAACAGAAAAACCTGGATTATACCAGAAGTAATATAATTTTTAGTAAACTACATGAATAACAAGAAGCCTGAAACAACTTTAATACTGGTGGCTTTTGGTGAGCTCTGTAGGCTCCAGACGAGCTGCTTTCAGTCCTATGTGATTACGATCCCAGGAATCAGCTTGTGCTACTGAAGTCACACAGAATTCTTTTCCAGCACTCCTCCTGGGATCTGCTATAGTTAATGAGGTACAGAGAGCTTTGTGCTGCTGCCAGGAGTAATCCCCTTATGTATTTTCCAATGGAAACCCATTCCATGTCATTCCCAGATGTCAGGCATCAGAACACCCTGCCCCTTGGATTGGAGAAGGCTGCATCTAGACTATCTACACTCAGGGCAACCTTGAAGCCCATCAGTCACCAAGCTGAGGCTTACATGGGATTTATAGCCAGTTTTTTCAGTCCTCTTTATGCTGGTATGTGATTACTGCTCCTGTTTTTAACCTTTAAGGTTATAATATCAATCACATATTAAACTCGTGCATTATTCTAAACTTTTAGAATAATGTTTTGTGCATTATTCTAAACTTTTTAAAAAATATGTTTGTATTGATTTTTGGGTAGAGAGGAAGAGAGAGGGAGAGAGAGATAGAAACATTGATGAGAGAGGCACATTAAACAGCTGCCTCCTGCATGCCCCCTACTGGGGATTGAGCCCACAACCTGGGCATGTACCCTGACCAGGAATTGAGCCCAGGACCTCTTGGTCCATGGGACAATGCTAAGTCCTCTGAGCCACACCAGCCAGGCGCATTATTCTAAACTTTTAAATAGTAATTTCTGCGTTCTAAGTGCCTCATAGAATGAAGTGCATTTTAAAGATTGTGGTCTAGTTTTCAGACTGACTTTATTGCCCCCAGTGGTGGACAGAGCAAGCTGGCCTATCAATTATTCTTATATTTAAGTTTCTGTGTAAGATTTCTTTGGAAGAAAGAATTGCTACTTTAAAAAAGTCAGAGCCTGATTCCATGGCCAGGTGAGAGCCTGCATCCCTGCTTATTTTGGGAGCACCTACAATAGTTTTTTCTATCTCTGTGACCCTTGAGATTCAGAGCTGGTGGGGAGGGGACTTAGCAACTGTGCAGGAGCTTGGGGAAGGCCTCACATTTGATGTGCTGGTCACATTCTGACTCCTTACATTCCAGTGTGTCAGGATCAAACAGATCCTTGATAACAGATTTTCCAAAAAAGGAGGTATTTCCCTTTCCCACATTTCCACCAACCTTGAATACAAAGTAATAAAAGATGGTGGTTCTCAGGGAGGCTGCACGTGTCTGCTCACCCCTGCTGGAGGCAGAGGAGTATAGATGTTACTGTTCTATTCATCTCCCTCAGCACTTTTCTGTTTAGTTTAGTTCTGAACCTTTTGTCTACTTTGAAAAGTACAATTTTAGGAAATGTCTTTTTACACTTGATCTCCCTTCCAATTATTTATTTACTCTCTTGCCTTTCTTATTAATTGCACATCATGAAGAAGACAGCGTGTATGAGCTGTCACTGTGTACAGGGGTGGGGTGGGTGTCAGTGGCTGGAGATCTGGTATCAGGCTTTGCTTTATGACCAGGGATGATTAATTTAAAAGTTCTGAGTTCAGTTTATTCCCCTGTTAATTGAGAAAGTTAACACATCACTCCCTGGGATTGTTTTTGTGGTGTTATTTTTTTTTCTTTTTAAATTTTTTATTTTCTTATTTTTAAAATCTTTATTGTTGAGAGTATTACAGATGTCCCTCTTCTTTCCCACCATTGCTCCCCCCGCCCCCCGCCCCCCACCTGGTTCCTGCCCCGTCCCAGGCCTTCACCACCCTATTGTCTGTGTCCATAGGTAATGTATATATGCATATAAGATCTTTGGTTAATCTCTTCCTGCCTTCCCTCCCCCCCTTTCCTCTGAGATTCATCAGTCTGTTCCATGTTTCCATGCCTCTGATTCTATTTCTCTCACAAGTTAATTTTATTCATTAGGTTTCTTGTTCATTTATTTTGTTTTCTAGATTCAGTTGTTGATAGATATGTATTTACTGCCATTTTATTGTTCATATTTTTTACCTTGTTTTCCCCTTCTTCTTCCTAAAGAATACTCTGCAACATTTCATGTAATACTGGTTTGGTGGTGATGAACTCCTTTAGCTTTCTCGTCTGTGTAGCTCTTTATCTGACCTTCGATTCTAAATGATAGCTTTGCTGGATAGAGTAATCTTGGTTATAGGTTCTTGCTATTCATCACTTTGAATATTTCTTGCCACTCACTTCTTTCCTGCATAGTTTCTGTTGAGAAATCAGCTGACAGTCCTATGGGTGCTCCCTTGTAGATAACTAACTGCTTTTCTCTTGCTACTTTTAAGATTCTGTCTTTGTCTTTAACCCTTGGCATTTTAATTATGATTTCTCTTGGTATGGGCCTCTTTGGGTTCCTCTTGTTTGGGATTCTCTGCACTTCCTAGGCTTATAAATTTGTTTCTTTCACCAAGTAGAGGAAAATTTCTGTCATTATTTCTTCAAATAGGTTTTCAATATCTTGTTCTCTCTCTTCTTCTGGCACCCCCATAATTGAATGTTGGTACGCTTAAAGTTGTCCCAGAGACTATCTTCATATTTTTTTATTCTTTTTTCTTTTCTTATTGGATGTTTTTGGTTTCTCATATTTCAAATTGTTGATTTGATTCTCAGAATCCTTTACTATTTAATCCCTGTAAATTATTTTTTATTTCAGTTAGTGTATACTTAATTTCTGACTGGTCCTTTTTCATGTCTTTGACATTCTCATAAGATCCTTGAAAGTCTCACTAAGTCCTTTGAAGCTCTAATGAAGATCTTTGAGCAACCTTATAACTGTGATTTTGAACTCTGAATCTAGTCATTTGCTTTCTTCCATTTCTTTCATTTGTGACCTGTTTCTTTGTCTCTGCATTTTGGCTGCTTCCCTGTATTTGTTTCTGTGTATTAGGTAGAGCTGCTATATCTTTTGGAATTGGTGGAGTGGCCTTATATAGTGGGTGTCCTGTAGGGCCCAGTGGCTTAGCCTCCTCAGTCACCTGAGCTGAGCACTCTAGGTGTGCCCCTGTGTGGGCTGTGTGCACAGTCTTGTAGTTGAGTCTTAATTGCTGTTGGCATCACTGGGAGGAATTGACCTCCAGGCCAATTGTCTGTGAGGACCAGCTGCAACTACAGTGGGAGAGCTGCTGTGCAGGAGAAACCACTCAGTCTGCCCCTTGAGTGTTTTGCTTGTGGATGTGTAGAGTTGTAATCTGGTATAGTCTGAAGCTTTCCACCAGGTGCACTGGCTCTGGGGCCATCTGACAGGAGCTACAGAGAGATCTGCAGATGGCTGCTATTTGTATTGGGTTTAGAAGTGCCAAGGCGAGGCTCAGCTGTGAAGTAAGTCAGGCTGATGCTAGTGCTGGGTCTTCTATTGATACTTTAACGTATGCTGACACCAGCTGTACCTTTTTTGAGGGATTTTATGGAAGTCTGAAGCCTGAGCCAGGACAGGCCATTCATATGGAAAAGTGGCTGCAAACAAGCTTGGGTGGGGCTACAAATTGGATGGAGCAGGGTCTCAGGGAATCACCGGGGTGGAGTGAACATTTTGAGCCAGGCTGATGGAGACTCATATATGGCTGCCAGTCAGCTCTGAGGTCCCAGCACAGGAACAGTGACCCCTGCGAGCACTGTTGTCTGGGAGAAAACTGCCCCCAGTTCCTGGTGCCATCCCGATGCCAGATAATCCAGTTCCTCCCCGTATGTGTCTGGATTCCCCAAAGCTGCCTGGTGCTGGAGTTCAGAGTCTGAGTAAGTTCATGCACTGGTCCTTTAAGAACATCTGGGTGTCCAGCAGTCTCCATGTCCCTCAGCCACTATCCCCATTGGTTTTTACAGCCAAAGTCAGGGGGACTTCTCTTCCCAGCTCTGGAACCCTGGGCTGGAGGTCTGGTTTGGGGCTGGGACCCCTTGCTCCTTATGGGCTGCCTCCACAGGCCCTCCCGATTACATAAACTGCACATTTAGGAGTTACCTGCTTGGTCCACACCTCCTCCCCTCCTACCAGTCTCAGTGTGCTTTCTTCTTTACTTCTCTACTTGTAGGACTTCGATTCATCCAGCTTTCAGGTGGTTCTGAATAAATGATGGTGGTTCTGTATTTTAGTTAGAATTTTTTAAAGCATTTTTTTTTATTGATTTCAGAGAGGAAGGGAGAGGGAGAGAGAAAAACATCAATGATGAGAAACAATCATTGATGGGCTGCCTTCTGCCCACACTGGGGATTGAACCTGGAACCCTGGACATGTGCCCTGACGGGGAATCAAACCATGACTGATTGATAGGTAACTGCTCAACTGTTGAGCCATGTCAGCTGGGTGTTGGTTGTAATCCCATCTTCCCTGGAATTTTTTTTTTTTAAATTCAGGTGGAGTCAACTGTCAGCACCTACACTCACTTCAAGACACTCCAAATTACGTTGATATGGAGGTGTTGGTGTTTTGGGTTTTTGTTGGTTTTATTGAATTGTGCTAGGAAGTCTACATTTAACAGGTATCTGTATTATGTACTAGGCTGTGCTAGGCACGGGGGTGTTGGAGATGAATAGGTGTTTTGGAAAAACAAGCTGGCAGATAATACGATGGAAGCACAGAAGAGGGCCAAAGACTACGAATGAGTTGCTGGGAGGGCAGATTTGGTCTCTGTTTCCTTTTCTGACTGCCCACCCTGCACAGCAGCACCTACCTGGTGCCACAGGAATGAGGGTAGGCAGCTGTCTGAGTCAGTTGGGCTGGTACTCCTGTTGGTGTGTTGTAGATGAGAGATGTGACCCATGCTTCTCTACCTGACTGTAAACTCTGACTCCAATGATTTTCAGAGCCTCAGCGCAGACGCAGGCACGAGCACTCTTCCCACAGCAACCTCCAGAGAGCCCTCAGGGCCAGTCTCCTGCACCTTGTCTGTGGCCCATGAACGAACCCCTTCCCCCGCCCACCTGCCCGAGTAAGTATAATCCTGCTGCCTCCTCCTGATCCACTGGGATTGCTGTTATGTGTGACTCATGTGTTCCGTGGCCTTTTCACAGGGATCCCAAGGTGGTGGAGAAGCCGAGGGAAGCCCTGAGTACAGACAGACTTACTTCCACCACCGCCAGTAAATCGGTGCAGGTGAACGGCACCACCACGGTAGGTGCCAGGGGCACGGGGCCGGAGGAAAGCAGCTCCTTCTCAAATCAGCTCATTGTCAGCAGTCTGATTTGGTGGGCTTTTACTGCTGTGTGCAGTGTGCTTCCTGTGCAGGATACCTTAGATATGTGCTAATTGCTTATTTCTTGTCACCACTGCCATGGGCTCTCTAGTGTCAGTTGAGGGGGCTTGTCCTTTTGAGTAATCTCAGAACTCCAGCTCCTGTTCCCCATAGGATACATGCTCCATCTGAGTGTGGCTGTTGCTCACGGGCACTGAGAACACAGAGGCACCTCGCCCTGCCCATCATGCCCAGTCCACCCCCTCCTTCCCTTCCCTTCCCTCCAGGTGGACCCAGCCTATTCTGTTTTGTGTTTCCTCAGTTAGATCTTGGTGAGCTTTGTCATTTAGATTAAGGAGTTAAACCCTTACTGTCCACTATTTTGACTCTAAAGAAAAGACCTTTTTTTAGGTTAAAATTATTTTCAAGTTAACAAATGATTTATTTAACAAACAATTTTAACTGTTCTTTGGTTACTTAGCCTTAATGCTTCCACTTACCTGAAAACCTACTAAGTTTTTTTCCAAGTTTTTAACTCTCCCTTTCCTAAACCCACATGACCAGTCTATAGTTAGAAATGAATGCAAAAATTTTAAAGACAATTCTGACGTTCATTTGTAATTTGGACTATTTGTAGGAAGTAAGGGCAGAGAAAGCTGGTGCTGTTCATGTCTTCTTGGGGCACCTGGTTTTCTAGGCCTCCTTTGGGGCCTCATGTGGCTCAAGAATGCTTCAAGTTGGAAGGAGTTCAGTCAGAACTTTACACATCAATGCCTTTCCTAGTTTTGCCAATTTTTATAAGATATTTCTAGAATTTCTTAGTGGAAAAGTTGTGCTGCAGGGGAAACTACATTTTTTAAAATTTATGACATCTTTAAAAATAAAAATATTTTTGAATGTGGGACTTGGTTACAGTTGAAAACACTTTTGTTCTTTTTTTTTAATCCTCACCTAAGGATATTTTTTCCATTGACTTTCAGAGGGAGGGTGGGGGAGAGAGAAACATTGATATAAGAGAGACACATTGATTGGTTGCCACCCGACCTGGGGCCGGAGAGCAAACCCAAAACCCAGGTATGTGCCTTTGACTGGGAATTGAGCCTCTGACCCTTTGGTCCACAGGCCGATGCTCTAATCACTGAGCACACTGACCAGGGCAAAAACAATGTTTTTTTACCTTAGAAGAACAGTATTTTCACCTGTTGCCCCTAGAGATGAGATGTCTTGTTCTGCATGTAATTAATCCCAGAGCTGTGTCTTTTCCCAGGAACTGCGAAAACCCAGCTACGCCGAGATTTGCCAGAGGACAAGTAGAGAGCCTTCATCCTCCCCATTGCCACCCCCAAAAGAACAAAAGCCAAACACTGTTGGTTGTGGGAAGGAAGAAAAGAAGCTGGTGGAGAGAGAGCTCCCTGTCCCCAAGTCCAACCAAGGACTACCCAGTGACCAGAGAAGGCCACCAGGCCGCCGGCCTTCACCCCCGCCTGCAGGGAAGCATTCACACAGAGAACAGAGCTCCCCTCCCAGGTCCCCTCAGTGAGCGCCGAGGTCAGGGAGGGCTGTGAGGAGCTGAGGTCGCCACAACTAAGCACTGTCCCACTCGGTACCGAGAATGAGCCGCTGGTTAGGAGCTTGCAGTGTAGACAAGGCCCATGAGATGCCTGCAAGTTATTTTCTTCTCAGTCGGATGTTCCCCCCTCTTGAAAAAATCTATTTTTCAGGATTTAATTAATATAAACCTTATTTTAGGTTGGTGCTTAACTGGAGGTGATGCATAAGTCTGATTTTTTTCAGGATAGAAAATGCATTTATCCTAACAAATTGATATTTTTTATTAAGCCTCCATGTGGCTATGAATGCAAGCTATAAATAGTGAGTTTTTCTAAATTAAGCGGAACTGTGCTACTTTATTTTTTAAAATAACTGGTTAGCAAGTACATATCTCTAAGGATGTCAAACCAACAGGCAAACGGGCGAAGCTGAGGGCTGTGAGTGTAGCCTGGAGGAGGGATGGGTCAGAGGATACCACACACTGGCCTGGGCCGTGTACTTATTCAGAATCCTAACAAGTGATCCTAACTTTTTGTAAAAAGTACAGTCCATTTTTTATCTACTGGGCAGAATAAATCTGCAGAGAGCCCCTGAGAGCCTAAAACCTTGAGTTTCGATGCACTGCAAGCAAGTAACCAGCTCCTCACTCCAGTCTCAGTGGCTATTAATGTAAGATAAATTCAAAGCACATTGTGAATAGAACTTAAATGAAAACATAAACTTTGTTGCCCACTGACATGTTACCATGACATTGTACCCTGGTGGTGGTTTGTTCCCATGAGCTGGCGGGAGGGCTGGAAGCCCATAGGGCTCCCAAGTCTCCCACACATTAGCCGGCTTCCATGGGCGTCTCCCTGTACCTCCGCATCGGCACACGGACTGAACATTACTAAATCGTGAGAGAATGTGTTTGTGGTGCCCGGTGGTGGTGGAGGATAAGAATTCCCGCTCTCTTTACCTCCAAGATGAGGGTCTCACTGATTCCCTTCTGGAAGTGCTGCACTCTGAACCCGCATGCACTAAAGCTAGCAGTTTATAATAAAGTTAAATATAAATTATTTTCTTTTAAAATGCCTAAATTTTTTCTTTAAGTATTCTGAGCAGCAGACAGTAAACTAAGAGTCTTTCCTGCTAAATGTAACCATACAAGTTTATTCCACAAAATGTTATTTAACAAGACTGAGGGTTTTTTTAAAAAAAGTTATTTCCATCCAATATTTAAAGACTTGAATTTTATTTAAACTTGAAAATGACTTTGCCTTAACTTTTGTATAAGACAGCGTAGAGTTCCTGGAGACCGGCCCCTGGGTTGGCGTGAGTGGATTGCAGTTACTCAGTGATGTGGGATCTACTGGCACTAGTTTTACTGAGTAAACGTACTGGAGTATGAGAACTAGCCGTCATGTTTGTAATATACCTTGAAGATCTTACACAGTTGATCTTTTTTCAGATTGTTGAAAATCCTGTAAATGCAAATAGTCGATACTGTATTAAATATGTGCACTTGGGAGTGTGTGCTTTGCTTGTACAGTTGTAAATAATCAGAACATATTAAAAAGGTACCCTAAAGAGAAAAATCTGATAAAAATTATTGATATATTATAAATGTTGCTATTGAGCTGGATGTAGATAAACTAAATGTTGTGGTTTGAATATTATTTTAATTTGTTGAGGTTTTTCTTCCCATTTAAACTGGTGTGTTGAGCTGATTCTGCCGCTTTGCTACTGCAGAGGGAAGTGGACAGTCTCATGAAAGCCTTTGGATGTGTCCATGCTCTTCCTAAAAGTATGTAAATATGTGTTAATCATAGCTGGTGTGAAAGGGTTTTTGAAGTGTAATGTAGAAAGCAGAAACTGGCAGTATCTTCCAGGGAAGTGAAAAATAATCTACTACTGAAAATCACAGATAGCCCAGCCTGATTTACTTTGCCAGAGGAAAACGCCCTCCTCAGAGCAGCCAGCATCCTTTATACACCTAGAAGTACACCACAGTGCTAATATTGTGCAAATGCCTGTAAAAGGAACGTGGAAATTATTTCTTTGTGGTTGCCAGATAGCTGATGAAAAAATCAGAAATAACTGACCTCTTCTGCCCGAACTAATGAGTCCCATAAAGAGAGTTAGAAAGGCAAGCTCCAAGCCTAGGAATTCTTAGTGTTGTGATCTTTGCTGGAGGAGGGAACCACGGTCATCCCCAAATGATATAATGACAAAGCCTTTCTGTGAGGCAGTGCCTGCTGGTGAGTGGAGAGCCCAGCAGCTGCATGCAGGATGAAGGTGGTCACTGAACAGTCACAGCGTGGTGAGGCGTGCGCTGCAGCAACTGCTCCCACAGCCAGTCTATGGCGTCTAGAATTGAAACGTTGCTCTGATGGATTTTTATAACATCCATTTTAATTAAGCAAAGTGATATGCCAAATAACTGTATAATGTCCTAAAAACCTTCCTGATACTATCCTTTAGATTTTCTACACAGAAAAGAATGAGAGTTGGCACAACAGGAAGCTGTGATGCAAATGGCTAGTAGTATATGGCTTTGTACATTTAAAAATGTAACTCTTTTTCCCCAGCAGTATTTTGAGGTATAGAATCAGAGATACAACGATCACAAATGACATTTTAACTTGTACAATCGTGTGATGATGATACTTTGGAAATACAGGAATCTGGCCCCGTTTCTACAGATATGAATTTCAAGTATTGTAGTTGCTTCTTAAAGAGTTAGTGTCATGATGTTTCTGATCAGGCCCTCCCCTGTAGGCTCATCACCAGCTGTCACTAGCTGTAGTCAGGAGCGCTGCAGGTTATGTTTCTCACAAGGTAAGCAGGTGAGGAGGGTGTGAGCTGTCAGTAGAGGTTACACAGAAAGCAGCAGACAATCGAAGACTGAAGGAGAGCCAACAGATGCCAGTTCACAAAACAGGAGCTTTCTTAGGATTTTTATTTTTGTTCTATTTTCATTAAGACTGGAATCAAGCTTATGTGTAACTATTGGTAATTTAAGTTTCCTTTTGTGTCATTCAGTGTAAAACTGTCTAATTTGAAAAAATGTAGGTTATGAAAAATAAAGATTTAGGCACTGTTCAGTTTTTCTTTTGATTTTTTTTTAAAATTAAAATATTCTTTGAGTGTATCTTTTTAAAAATAACTTTTTCTGAATTCCCATCTGTGTACATGAGAATGAAATACAAGTTTGTTCCAACTTGTGTTTGAATTTTAAAGGCTTCTTAGCACACATGTGAGTGATCTGCAGCATGAGGGTCGGCTCAATGTTTGAAGGTACTCAGAGCGAACGTTGAAATCAACTATTCATGAGGAAACTGTTCATTAAGCCCAGGATTTACCATAAAAGTAAATATCCCTGTGTCAGGATCTTTTGTTTCTTGTGTTAAAGGGCCATGTCTCATGAGTTGTGTTCATAAAGTCACTCAGAGTCGATGTTGTGGTTGTGTGGTTTTGAAACCATAAGTGAGCCTCAAAAACAAAGTAGTTGGTATGTGCTTAAACAGTGGTGATACCAACACTAGTAAAAGGTTGAAGGTAGATGAAAATTCTAAGTATATTATTACTTTAGTGGACAGACAGTCGATTAGATGTTAATTGACCAGTTTTCTTTCACGAATTGCCTGTTCATATCCTTTTTCATTTTTCTACTAGGTTATCTTTTTCTTATTGACTTGGGGTTTTTTTTTTATCTGTTCTGGCTATTCTTTGTCTGTTTATATGTTATAAATATGTTCTCAGTCTGTACTAGTTGTCTTAACTTTATTTTAGAGTATTTCTTATTTTACAGTTTTTTAATTATGTAAATGTATCAATCTTCTCCTTTAGGTTCAAGCATCTTGGTCTTGTTTATGAAATCTTTCCTCACTTCAGAGTCAATCTCTTTTTATATATATTTATGTCTTTAGTCCATCTGGAGTTGATTGATCTGTGTGTATGTGTGTGTATGGTCTGAGGTAAGAACCCAACTTCACTTTTCCATCATATGGAAAGTTTCTTTTTCCTGTATCATTAATTAGTTCCTTATTTCTCCACTGATGTGTAAAGCCACTCTTGTTACAGAGTTCCCACATATGCATGCATCTTTACTTGGCTCTCATTCTATGTTCTGTTTCCTTGCTGACACCATAGAATACCATTCACCCATTATTCTGTGTTCCTAAGTATTTCCTTTGTAGAACCCATCATAATGACAACAAAATGTGCTCTGTGAAGGCAGGAATTAGGCCCATCTGGATCACCATTGTGTCCCCTGTCCTTTGTACACTGTGACATAGTAGATGCTCAATAAATATTTGTCAAATTTATGAAATATTTATTGAGTATGTATTCTCCATGCGCAGCACCGGCCTACGAAATTAAAAAAAAAAAAATAGGGTGATGTATTAATTGCTATTTCAGCATAGCCACACCAAAACTCGGTGGCTTAAAATGACAGTCATACATGGGGATTTGGCTGATGTGGCCTCGGTAAGGCTGCACTTGCTCACAGGTGTGTGCATGGGCTGCTCTGGGCCTTTTTGTGGGGGTGAGGATCACACACTGCTATTCACCTCTGCATTTCGTCTTTGGGCCAGCAGGGAGGCATGTCCTCTTGTTCTCTTGTCTATATCTGCCCTTATAGGGCAGACTCCTGCAGGTCCATAACTCTACACTTCATCAAATGTGGGTGATTCCACAGCACCTGAAATCCAAGCCTACCTGGGGACCAGCAACAATCATGTCACTGAAGAGGAAGCTCAAGATGTCCCCTGGGACCTGTGCCCTTTCCTCGCTCTCCTGCCGTCTCAGGGCCAGCTTCGTCCTCGGAACAGGATGCTGCAGGAGCCATGTTAATACCTAGGGAGGAAAAGGCTATTCTGTGGCATTTAGGAATTACGCCAAACCAACCGTAAATTTCACATTTCATTGGCCAGAGTGGGGACCTGTGTCTATTCTTGAAACTGATTGCTTTCAGACCATTTAGGTCGGGTAGGCCAGGGAGGGCGGGGCCCCAGACAGGTTGGGACTCACTCTGTTAGGAAAGGGGAGGCAGCCACCAACCTGCCCACTGAGTGCAGCCCCTCAGGCTCCAGGTTTCTGTATCACATTCGTGTTGTGTGGCCATGTGCATTTAGTCAATATTTCAGACTTGCCACATTCAAGGTAGATCTCTTGTTTCCTGCACAACTATCTCAGCTGGTACCAGTTACTCCACTCAACAGCTGGAGTAACCATTTCTTCCTATATCTAATCCAACACTCCTGTCACCACCTCTACATTCATAAGACACCCTGAGCCTTCCATCGTTTCTTCTTTTAAAAAATATATATTTTACTGATTTTTTACAGAGAGGAAGAGAGGGATAGAGAGCTAGAAACATCAAGGAGAGAGAAACATCGATCAGCTGCCTCCTGCACACTTCCTACTGGGAATGTGCCCGCAACCAAGGTACATGCCCTTGACCGGAATCGAACCTGGGACGTTTCAGTCTGCAGGCCGACGCTTTATCCACTGAGCCAAACCGGTCAGGGCCATTGTCACCTCTTAAAAGCCTCTTAACTGGCCTCCAGTCCACTGACACCCCCAGCCCCCTTCAGCCACAGGGGTCCTCCTTAAGTGTTCCCTGGCATAAACCCTGTGACTGATCCCATGGTGCAAAATGAAGTCCAAACAGCATAGTCCAGGTCACTCGCCAGTGAGCTGCCCAATTTCAGGTCTGCCGCTGGTTGGCCCATAATCCCTGCACTTGGTCTCCAGCTGCTCGTCACACCCAGCTGCTCCACTTCAGTGTTTCCCTGGCTTGGAACCCTTCTCCCGCCTCTGGCTGACTGCTCTTCTATCACACAAGTTCTGTTCACATGTTGGCTCTTCACAGAGCCTGTCCCTGAGCCCAGCCCAAGGCACCTCTATCTTATTTGCATCTCATCTAATTTGTTTACTTGCTTTTGGCCCAAATTCCCTGTCTCCCCAATGTCTGGAGAGTGGTTCTGCCCACTATGGGTGTCTCATAAATCCATTCATTTATCAATTCAGCAGTCCGGTGACAGAACCTGTGTTGTCCCACACACTGACACCTGCATGCTTAAGGCCACCAAAGTTTCATGTGCCCCAGACCTTACACTGTCAGCTTACCGTCACTGTGCGGGCTTCTAAAAGGCAGCACAGCCGAATTTCTGACACTTCCTCAACAATCTCCCTTCAGGCGGTGACGGCCCTATCAGTCCACTCCTTGGACCCAAACCTAGGACTCCCCCTTGCTCTCTCTCCCACATCAGGAAATCAGGACATGAGCTGCCTCCTGTGGATCGATGCAGTAAGTGCCGCTTTTACGCTTGGCCCTCCTGTCCTTCCTCACACACCACAGCCCACCTCCTGGCATGACCTGGATGACATGAAGAGTCCTCAGATTCAGTGGGCCCTGCGTGCATCCAGCCGGGGATCTGTGTGCATCCAGCCTCCTGACCGCTGATTAACTTCTCCCTGCCCACCCTTCCTGCTGCTTTCCTCACAGTCCCCATCACTACCAAACAGAAGGTTTCTGGGTCTTGTTTGCTGTCTGCTGGCCTCCCTGCGAATACACACTTCTTTAGGTCACAGAGTGAATTTGGGGGCGGAGGGGGGAGAGGTGTCTATTTTGTTTAGTGCTGTTTTTCCAGAGCCTGGAAATGTTTAAAAAGCCCTTAAATGAAAAGATCCGCTTTTCAAAAATTAATGTTTAAATATTTAAAACATACTTCTATTTTTCATACTTGTTATGCCAGTGGGTGGGACCATGAAGCCACAGCCGCCTTCCAAGGAGCCATCCTGCCCCGTTTCTGCCCTGTGCAGCCTGGGCCTGGCTCTGTCCAGCCCGAGGACCACAGGTGTTCCCACTTTCTCAATAGGGTTGTGTGTAGTGCTGGGTGTCATCGTTTGAAGTTTCCACCCTGCGTTCTTCACCTTCAGCCTCATGGGATCACCCAGAGCTCTTGTGGGAGCTCAGGATCCTGAACCTCACCTGGTTCTGACGCTGAGATAGTGGCTCCGGCCTGAGACAGGCATTCAGGTTTATTGTCTAGCACTGTGTCATTCATGGTGGATGTGACCCAACCAAGTCTGTCGAGACAGCTATGGTGCCTGCACATGCATGCACACACACGTGCACACATGCGCACACACACACACACCTTGACACACGCACAGGCACGCACATAGGCTTCCTGTGCCCTCCGCAGCATTGCCTAATACGGAGGAGCTCCACGCCGGAAGCACCAGGATCACCAGGCACTGAGTTGCCCAGGAGCCTGACGCACTCAGCCCGGTGCAGGGGGTCCTGCAGGCTCCTTGGCAGGCTGCTCCCTCTGTGCCTGCAGCTCTGCTGACAGTTCAGTGTCCTCAGCCTTCCTTTCCCTGCATGAAGGCTCACACATCACGTGCAGGCCTCTCACAGCAGCTCCCCAGGCTAGCTCCCTAGGATCCTGGAGGTCCCAGACCAGCTGGGTTGAACCATCAACGAGAAAAACAGCTCCCCACAGACTGGTGGACCCGGGGCTATCAGCCTCCCTGTCTGTCCCTGAGCCTGGCCAGAGTGTGTCTTGTGAGACCTGGAGTCCTGGCTCCCAGCGACACAGACACCATTGCCAGCAGGTAAGGGCCCATCTCTGAGCCAACAGTACTTCTGGGGACTTGGTGACTCACACCCTGGCCGGCCACAGCAGCTCTGGAGCACCCCCAGTAGTGGCCTGGCCTCAGATGAGGGGCGCAGGGTGGCATGACTCGGGAACTCTAGGGTTGAGGGCAGCTGGGGGAGGTCCAGCCCAGATCCTCAGATGTGGGTGCAAGGCTTGGTGAGCCAGCCTGGAAAGGGAGAATTCACAAGGAAAATAACGGGAAGTGGCGCCATACTTGAGGTGGCTGTGTGAGGGTGACCCCTGAGACCACGTTTCCTAAGGGGGAACTAAAGGGTTCCTTTCTTCAAGTTGAGATATAATTGACATCAACATTGATATTTGTGTATATTGTGAAACAGTCACCATAGTAAGTCTAGGTAACTTCCATCATATCACATAGTTAACAAATTTTGTGTGTGATAATTAAGATTTACTCTCTTAGCAACTTTCAAATACAGCAGAACCTTACATAACATTGTCTTGTTCAATGTGGTTCTGTTGTAACACTGATGAGGAAAAAATATCGCTTCCGGGTGGGGCTGCTGTCTGTGCAGAGTTTGCAGATTCTCCCCATGTCTGCAGGGGTTTCTCTGGGGACCCCGATTTCCTCTCACATCCCAAAGATGCACATGTGAGGCAAATGTCGTGTCCACAGTGTCCCCATCTGAGTGTGGGTGTGAGTGGCCCTGCCTTGCAGGGTGTCCTGTGAGGGTGGGTCCCTCCTAGTGCCCGAGCTGCCAGGAGAGGCTCCCGCCTCCCTGACCCTGCACTGGGATAAGTGGGGTGGAAAGTAATAATCCAACTTGTTTTAATTCATTTTTCTTAAATGTATGTGCAGCTACATTTCTTTCAGTGTTTAATATTGAAGTTTTGAGAGTCTTTATTCAGAAATTTGATGATGTTTTTGTGATCAGAAATACGTCATAGGTAGGAGCTTAACTCTTGTTTATAGCAATTCTCCCAGGGCAGCAATTTTCAACCAGTGTGTCGTGAGAATTTTTAAAACATGCAATACCTACTATTAGTCAGGGGCACTGACCACTTTTCCCTTAGATTGTCAAATAAAAAAAATGACAATAGCAAACAATAGTCGTCCAGTGTGAATGAATCAAAATATACCTATTTTTTTTGTCAGATTGGCCAAAAATAGAATATACTAGAGGCCTGATGCACAAAATTCATGCAAGAGTAGGCCTTCCCCCAGCTGCCAGCGCCAGTTTCCCTCTGGCACAGGGGACCTGGGCTTCCCTCCGGCTGCGGACAGGCACACAGGATACGGGCTTCCCTCGCAGCCCTAGCTTCATCTGGAAGGTTGTCCGGAAGGACATCCAGTCTAATTAGCATATTACGCTTTTATTATTATAGATATTTTGGTGTGCCACAAGATTGTAGTAATTAGTTTATATGTGCCATGAAATGAGAAAGGTTGAAAATCACTTTTGTAGGGCAAAACTGGTTTCCTTACAAGTCGTTTCACTTAATTTCCAAGAACCTACTTCAACGACGTTAAGTAAAGACTTATTGTATTCAATACCATAGTGCCCCTTATGGGAGATTTCAACCTCTGTGGCTTCAGTTACCATGGTCAACTGTAGTCCAAAAATGTTAAATGGAAAATTTTAGAAATAACCAATTCATAAGTTTTAAATTGTGCATTGTTCTGAGTAGCTTAATGCACATTCCTACTCCAGCCCCCATGGGACGTGAGTCATTCTTGAGTCTGGTATATCCATACTGCATACGTTCCCTGCCCCTTAGTCATTTAGTAGCTGCCTCAGTCATGACATCGATTGTCACGTTGTCACAGTGCTTGAGTTCAGGTAACCCTGATTTCACTTAGTAATGACCCCAAAGCACAAGACTAGTGATGCTGGCAACTTGGATATGCCACAGAGAGGCCAATGAAGTGTATGCATGTACAGGAAAAAGCAGTATCTATGGAGTTCAGTACTGTCGTGGTTTCAGGCATTCACTGGGGGTCTTAGAATGTGGATAATGGGGGACTACTGTATAGAATTGTTAACTATAGTCACCGTGTTGGACATCACTTCTCCAGAACTTACTTTATTTTTATTGCCTTCACCCATTTTGCCCACCCTCTACCCCTACCTCTGGCAACCACCAATCTGTTCTCTGTATCTATGAGTTTAGTTTTTATTTATAGTCCACATATAAGTGAGACCACACAGCATCTGTCTTCCTATGCCTGACTTATTTCATTCATGTTGTTACAAATGGCAAGATTTCCTTCTTTTTATAGCTGAGTAATTTTCCGTTATGATTATATATCATAAATTCTTTATCCATTCATCCATTAATAGATATCTAGGTCATTTCCACATTTTGGCTATTGTAAATAATGCTACAACGAACATAGAGATGCATATATCTTTTTGAATTAATGTTTTGGATTTCTTCAGATAAATACCCAGAAATGGAATTGCTGGATCACATGGTGATTCAGTTTAACACCCATACTGTTTCCATAATGGCTGCACCGATTTGCAATTCCACCAACAGTGCACAACAGTTCCATTTTCTCCACATCCTCACCAACATTTGTTATTTCTTGTCTTTTTTATAATAGGCATTCTGACAGGTATGAGGTGATACCTCAATGTGGTGTGAACTTTCATTTCCCTAATGACTAGATTAGTGATGTTGAGCATCTTGTCATGTACCTGTTGGTCATTTTTCTTCTTTGAAAAAAAATATCTATTTAGTTTCTCTGCTCATTTTAAAATAATTTTTTTCTTGCCATTGAGTTGTCTGAGTTCTTTCTATATTTTGTACATTAAGCCCTTATCAGATATATAATTTGCAAATATTTTCTCCTATTCCATAGGTCACCTTTTCATTTCCTCGATGGTTTCATTTGCTGTGTAGAAGCTTTTTAGTTTTCTGTAGTCCCATTTATTTATTTTTGGTTTTGTTGCCTTTACCGTTGGCATTAAATCTAAAAAATCATTGCCAAAAGCAATGTCAATGAGCTTACTGTTTATGTTTTCTTCTAGAAATTTTATGGTTTCAGGTCTTACTTTCAAGTCCTTGATCCATTCTGAGTTAATTTTTGTGTGCTTTATCAGATAGTGGTCCAGTTTCATTCTTGTACGTTTGGCTCTCCAGTTTCCCAACACCTTTTATTAAAATCGCCCTTCTTTCCCCATTGTATATTCTTGGCTCTGGGCTCTCTACTCTGTTCCATTGATCTGTGTATTTGTTTTATGTCAATACCATACTGTTCTAATTACTCTAACTTTGTAATAAAGTTTTAAATCAGGGAGTGTGATGCTTACAACTTTGTTCTTCTTTCACAACATTGCTTTGGCAATTTGGGGTATTTGTAGTATCATACAAATTTTAGGACTGTTTGTTCTATTTCTGTGAAAAACTCCCTTGGAATTTTGATAGGGATTGTAATGAATCTGTAGATTGCTTTGGATAGTATGGACATTTAAATAATAATAATTATTCCCATCAATGAATATGAAATGTCTTTTCACTTATTTCCAGTTTCATTTCCTCTCATCTATGTCATATAATTTTCAGTGTACAGGTGTTATACCTCTTTTGTTAAATTTGTTCCTAGGTATTTTATTCGATGCATTTATAAATGAGATTTTCTTCTTAGTTTCTCTTCATGATAGTTTTTGTTAGTGTATAGAAACAAAACTGATATTTGTATATTGATTTTGTGTCCTGCAACTTTACTGAATTCATTTATTAATTCTAACAGGGGTTTTTTTTTTTTTTGGTGTAGTCTTTAAGGTTTTCTATATATAGTATCATGTTATGTGTAAATAAAAACAGTTATACTTCTTTTCCAATTGGATGCCTTTTCGTTCTTTTTCTTCTCTGATTGCTGTGGCCAGGACTTCCAGTATGTACTATGTTTGTGTAAAAGTGGACATTCTTGTCTTTTTCCTGATTTTAGAGGAAAAGCTCTCAGCTTTTCATTGTTGAGTATAATGTTGGCTGTGGGCTTGTCACATATGGCCTTTATTATGTTGAGGTACATTTCCTGTATGCCCACTTTGCTGAGAGTTTTTATCATGAATGGATGCTGTATTTTGTCAAATGCTGCTTCTGCATCTATTGAGATGGCCATATGATTTTTATCCTTCATTCTGTTAATGTGGTGAATCACATTTATTGATTTGCGTATGTTGAAACATTCTTGCATCCCAGAAGCAAATCCCACTTGATCATGGTGTATGATCTTTTTAGTATATTGCTGAATTCAGTTTGCTAATATTTTGTTGAGGAACTTTGCATATGAAATCATTAGGGATATTGGCTTCTGATTCTCTTGTATTCCTGGTTTGGGTATCAGGGTAATGCTGACCTTGTCAAATGAATTTTTAAGTGCTCCTTTCTCTTCAATTATTTGGGGAGTTTCTTCTTTAAATGTTTTTAATCTTATTTTTTATGAAAGCATAGTTGTCATATGAAGTTCTTTAAATGTTTGGTAGAATTTATCAGTAAAGCCATCTGATCCTGGATTTTTGTTTGTTGGGAGGTATTTTTTAAAAAATCCTCACCCAAAGATATGTTTATTGATTTTTAGAGCGCAAGTAAGGGAGGGGAAAGAGAGGGGGTGGGGGAGAGAGAGATCACTGTGAGAGAGAAACATCAATTGGCTGCCTCTCGTACATGCCCTGACTGGGGATCAAACCCACAACCTAAGTATGTGACCTGACTAGGAATCGAACCCACAACCTTTTGGTGTATGGGACAATGCTCCAACCAACTGAGCAACCTGCCAGGACTGTTGGGAGGTTTTTGGTTACTGCTTCAATCTCCTTACTACTAATTGGTCTGTTCAGATTTTCTGTTTATTTAGGTTTCAGTTCTTTAAATGATTTTTAAGGTACACACACATACTGACAGTCTAAGATTATCCATAATTTTCAAAGCCAGTGGCTCTAACCCTCTGTGGACTCTGAGTCAGGTCCCTGTAGCTGTTGGGTCTGCGACTGTTGGAAGGTTTGGAGGCTGCTGCAATGATCTCTTGAGGACGGAGCAGTGTGCTGGGAAAACGGACCCGAGAAAGATGCCAGGTGGGCAGGCAGCCCTAACTTAGTCTTTGCAAAAAGGAAGGATAATGTCAGGTGGAAGGAAAGTCCCATAAAAGGAGGGCCAGCAGGACTCATCACCTTCACAGTGGTTTACCTGCCTGGGTACCTACTATACCTAAACATGACTATAGACCCAAGTTCACATTCATCCCTGGCACATGGACTAATCCATATTTGCTCCCATTACACAATGAATGGGTTACCAATGGGATCAAGGGTGAAATAAAAAACTTCCTAAAAACGATGAAAATGAACAAACAACAACCCAAAATCTATGGGAAGCAAGCCTTAGAGCAGCAGTTCTCAACCTGTGGGTCGCGACCACTTTGGCGGTCGAACGACCCTTTCACAGGGGTCGCCTAAGACCATCCTGCATATCAGATATTTACATTACGATTCATAGCAGTATCAACATTACAGTTATGAAGTAGCAACGAAAATAATTTTATGGTTGGGTCACAACATGAGGAACTGTATTTAAAGGGCCAGAAGGTTGAGAACCACTGCCTTAGAGGGAAGTTCACAACATTACAGACCTTTCCAGTCCTTTTAGTTGTAGGGTTAGATCATTTATCTGAGATATAAAAAAAAAATTCCAAAAATTTATATGAAACCAAAAAGGACCTCGAATAGCTCCAGCAATCTTGAGAAAGAAGAACAAAGCTGGAGGATCACAAAACTGGGTATCAAACTACACTACAAAGCCACTGTAATCAAAACAGCCTGGTATTGACACAAGAACAGTCATAAAGATCAGTGGAACAGAACAGAGACCCCAGAAATTGACCCATGCTATTATGGTCAATTAATATTTGACAAAGAAGGCAAGAGCATACAATGAAGTAAGGACAATCTCTTTAATAAATGGTGTTGGGAAAATTGGACAGGTACATGAAAAAAAATGAAACTAGACCACCAACTGACACCATACAAGAATAAATTCAAAATGGATAAAAGACTTCAATGTAAGTTATGGAACCATAAAAATCATAGAAGAAAGCATAAGCAGTAAAATCTCAGACATCTCACATAGCAGAAGTTTCACTGATACATCTCCTGGGGCAAGGAAAACATAAACAAATGGGACTACCTCAAACTAAAAAGGTTCTGCACAGCAAAAGAAACCAGCATCAAAATGAAAAGGGACCCCACTGTATGGGAGAACATATTTACCAGAGATATATCTGATAAGGAGTTAATCTCCAAAATATATAAAGAACTCAACAAAAGAAAGACAAGCCAATTAAAAAATGGGCAGAAGACCTGAATAGACACTTCTCCAAAAAGGACATACAGATGGCCAATAGATAAGTGAAAAAGATGCTCAGTGTCATTAATCAGCAGAGAGATACAAATTGAAACAATAATGTGGTATCCCTCACACCTGCCAGAATGGCTATCATAAAAAAATAAACAATAAGTGCTGGCAAGGATGTGGAGAAAAGGGAACCCTAGTACACTGCTGGTGGGAATGCAGCCACTATGGAAAATAAGATGGAGTTTCCTAAAAAAAATTAAAAATGGAACTTCCTTTTGACCCAGCAATCCCACCTCTGGGAATATATCCTAAGAATCCAGAAACACCAATCAGAAAGAATATGTGTTACTTACAATAGCTAAAATCTAGAAACAGCCCGAGTGCCCATCAGTAGATGAGTGGATAATAAGCCTGTGGTACATTTACACCGTGGAATACTATTCAGCTGTAAAAAAGAAGGAGGTCTTGCCTGACCTGTGTGGCTCAGCTGGTTAAGCATCAACCTATGAACCAGGATGTAATGGATCAATTCCCAGTCAGGGCATATGCCTAAGTTGCAGCCTTGATCCCCCAATAGGGGGTGTGCAGGAGGCAGCCAATCAATGATTCTCTCTCATTGATATTTCTATCCCTTTCTCCCTCTCCCTTCCTCTCTCTGAAATCAATTTAAAAATATTCCAAAAAGAAGGAGCTTTTGCCCTTTAAGACAGCATGAGTGGACCTGGAGATTATTATGCTCAATGAAATAAGCCAGTCAGAGAAAAGCAAGTATCCATGATCTCACTTATATGTAGAATCTAATGAACAAAATAAACTGACAAACAAAATAGGTCCAGAGACATGGATACATGGGACAGACAGACAGATCTCAGAGGGGAGAAGGGTTGGGGGTGGGGGCAAGAGATTAACCAAAGAACTTATATGCACACGTGCATAGCCCACGGACACAGACAATGGTGTGGTGAGGGCCTGGGGTGGAGTGGGGGCTGGGTGGAGGGGGACAATGAGGGGGAAATGGGGGACATCTGTAATAGTGTCAACAATAAAAAAGAAATGTTTGCTCCTGTGTTGTGCCCGCACTCTCCTCCCAGGCTCAGTCCATCCTGCTCTTACCCCTTATGACAGCAGCACCTGCTGGCCCCAGCCAAGCCTGTTGGTTTTCATCCATAAAAGGGAAAGTGTTTGCCCCAGCCTCACCCTAGTTCTGTCACCAGGGGGCGGCAGAGAGACTCCGACGGATGCAGCCAACTGTTCCCAAGGAGACAAAATCAAGTCTCAGCTTTGTCCTTAAGGGACCGCGGGCCTCTGTGAGTGCGCAGGTCGCTGTGCGGAGGCCCCTGAGTGTTTCTGTGCTCTGGCCCAGGGGCTCGTTGGGCAGCTCCCTGTCTTGTTTTGAGGCCAACTTCTGGGTTTCTAACCACTACCGGTCCTGCTCCCGCAGGTCCTGAGGTGGCCCCAGGGGAGCAGCTGCGGTCAGTGCTGGGACTGGGGACATCCTGAGGGCCGGGCCTGTCGGCATCCAGACTCGCCCTGTCTCCTGAGCTGGCCAAACCTGCAGTTTGCCTGGAGATGTCGGCAATGCGATTTTGTTTAAACCTTTTCTCTTACATTTTCCATTCCTACCACAAATGCTTCTTTTTTATATAACCACTAGGGGTTAGACCAGCCCACACTCCAGCCAGCCTCCTCTTCCTGTTGTCCCCCTCAAAGCGGACTGACTTGGGGTCTTCCTCCCAGGCCCCCTGGCTCAGTCTGTGGGCCCTCAACCCTCGGGCACAGTGGGACCAGGCAACTGAGTGCTGGTCTGGGCCTGCAGCGTGGGAGGTGGGCGGATGCGGCCTCGGGACGGAGGGGCAGGGCACGTGGAGACTGCCCAGAGCAGCAGGAGATGCCAGCCGAGTTAGCACAGCCACCTCTTTCCCTCGCCCCCCTTTGTCTCTCCCTGGCACCTGCCGTCTGAAACCTAGGTCAGCACCCACATTTCACAGAGCGCACACCCACGGTCCAGCCACTGGAATGCCGATGCCCAGGCTGCCCACTGCTATCTGCTGTCTATGTTTTGTTCTCCATTTGCTAAGATTTCCAAGCCCACACATAAATGCACATGCATGGGTCAGGGGAGGCCGTGGAGGCGGGGGAAGGGGAGGCATCCTTATAAGCTGTGTCACTGCTGTGGCCTTGGGGTTCCTGGTTCAGCCTCGGCAGAGAGCAGGCAGGGGTGCAGTATCATTTTATGTGGGAAGGAAGGAGGGGAAGGTTCAGCATCGCCAGATACACGGTGGCTTTTGCATCTGGCATCTCAGAGACCTGGACACTCTGGCCTCTTTCCGGTGAGAGCTCGCTCAGAAATGATGCTCACGGTGGGGAAGGAGGGAGGGGCGGGGGATGGAAATGAACACACTCCTGCCTCTCAATATGCAACGTGGGCTGGGCTCTCGAGAGCCTGTGGAAACCTCTTCAGATGGGCTCCGCTGGGCACTTTTGCTGGCAGAAATAATGGCCCAGGCAGGTGCTCCAGCGATGAGAGCAAATGCAGGCCTCGCTCTGCAGCAGCCTCCTCGCGGATTTCTATAATTGGAAGGAAGCAGAGCTGATAGGAAACACACCGCCGTTAGAATGACAGGCGTGCACATTCCATCCGGCTCCTCCGGCGCTCCGTGTGCTCCGAGCATCAGGTGCGTTTCCTGGAGGAGCGCTTTCAAGCACAAACAGTACCTTTTCCCTATTTATCGAGCTATGAATTCCTCTAATGTTTTGCCAGTCACTCTCTGGGGGCTCATTAGAGCTAATCAGCTAAGTAAATAATATAGAACCAGGACAAAAGGGATCAGCAGTATAATACTAAGAAAACCGCTTTGGCGCCTTGTATAATCGGGTTCTTCACTCTTCACACTTGAGCTCTGGGGGGAGAAAAACACCTTCGTTCTGCAAGTCAAACAATTGCAATAGAAAAGATTCAGGATCGTTTTCCAAAAGATGAAAAGAAACATACTGGCCCGAGCCAGCTTGGCTCAGTGGCTAGAGCATCGGCCTGTGGACTGAAGGGTCCCGGGTTCAATTCAGGTCAAGGGCACATGCCTGGGTTTTGGGCTCAATCCCCAGTAGGGGGCAGCCAATCAATGATTCTCTCTCACCATTGATGTTTCTATCTCCCTTTCCCTTTCTCTCTGAAATCAATAAAAATATATTTTAAATAAATAAAAATAAATATAAGAAACACACTGTTATACAGTGTTGTGTGGTGAGCGGAGAAGTTGCAGTCAGGACTGAATGCCAGCAATTTCCTTTTCAGCCGGCCCTGCACCCGTAACTGGCAAATAGAACTCAGAAACGCACGCCTGTGAACACAGGGCCCAGGGAGGAGGCAGAGTGGCGCTCATGGGGAGCTGGAAGGAGACAGGGCTGGATTCTCCCTCCCTACAGGAGCCGGGACCGGCAGGGGCAGGTGCTTCTGACACTGTGGCTGCTTCCGGCCTCCCTGTGCTCCAGCCCTTTCTCTGCAGCGTGGGCTGCAGGCATAAGTGACTAATGGGGGTGACGCTGAGCCACGGAAGTCAGCAGGGAGCCGGGATGATTCAGCTCCTTCCCTTCGGCATCTGGCCCAGGAGGCGTTTGCTGCTGGGTGCAGCATCCTCGGCGTGACACACACCTGTGTGCGCGGGGCTCGGCTCAGCGCCTGGTGATGGAGGAGGCAGCGTGGGCCGGCTCTCGGATGGTGAGGGCAGCAGCGCCGCCTCCCACTTGCTCCCGCACCGCCACCAGTGTTTCTCTCAATGATTCTGTGTAAAGTGGGTGGGCCACTGGCCTGGCTTCAGCATCAACAGGAAGACTGTGAGTCTAGAGAATCAGAGATGGGCTAACCCAGCGTGGGGCCTGCCACTACCTCTGTGGAGAATACGAAAGGCAGTGGGTGGTGCCCACTGTGGGTTTGTGCAGAGGATGGGCAGGGAGGGCCCAACGGTTTATGAGCTGCCCCACCCCAGCCCGGTTCCTGCAAGAAGGTCCCGCCAACTCTGCCCTCCTGTCAGCACCCAGGCCATGTGGAGAGGAGTGGATTTTACTTCCTCGAAGTCTACACGAGCGCTGTCCCCTGGAAATGTAATGCGAGGCACTGATATAATTTCAAATGTCCTAGTAGCCACATTTTTTAAAAAAATTCTTTATTAGTTAAGGTATTACAAATGTGTCTTCATCCCCCCCATTAAACCCCATCTTCCTCCCCACCCGGCCCCCCACTATG
>NW_005871095.1:7548344-7549877 GCF_000147115.1 Myotis lucifugus
TCAACAGGCAATGAATAAAAAAATCACCAATGCAATCTGTTTTCTTTTTTCATGCTCACCTTAGAGAGCCAGTGCTTCACGCCTACAGCACTCTCATTTCTCAGGAGCCTGCAGCCGGGGCCGGGGCCACCGCCTCCCCGTGCAGTGCAGGTGTTGGCTGAGCCCATGTTGTCCAAGTCGCTCTCGGTGGTCCTCGGTTGTCTAAAACCACAGCCCATGGCTAACAGAGCTGCCCCCTCACCAAGCAAAGCGCGGCCCCACTGAGAGGGGGCTGAGGCAGTGTGGGGCCACAGGCAGGGCCAAACAGCTTGGAGATACCACATAGGAAATAAAGAGCAACTGTGTGCAGGGGAGATGTGATTTAGGGGCAGAAATATTTTTTCTGTAGGAAAGCAATGAGCCTCCATGTGTATGCATACACGTGTGTGTGCATACACATGTGTGCATGTTCGAGTGTGAGCATGCACATGTAGGTGTATACTGCATGCACCTGTGTACATGTTTGTGCATGCGCATACACACATGCATCTGTAGGCATATGTTTAGGCATACATGCATGTGTGCAAGTGTTTGCATTTGTGTGTACGTGTGCGTGTGTGTATGTGCATATGTGTGTGAGTGCATGTTTGTGTGTGCACGTGTGTGTGGGCGTGTGAGAGAGAAAGAGATGAAAGTGAAGGGAATCCACATTTATAGTGTTCTCTATTTATTTCTCCAACAAAACAGTTTGGGGAAGAGGCACTGCACTGAGTGAGGCCACTCTGGGGGACAGCGCACTCAGTGACTGCTAATGCCCAGGGCGCCTGTGCACTTCACGCTGGAGGATCCTTGTTGCTCCGTCTGGGCAGTGAGACCCCTTTACTCTCTGTGGTTTAATGCCCAACTACTGTGATGCTCAGACCTGGGCTTGGGCTCGGGAGAAGGGGGGCAGCTCCTTACAGGACAGCCCGAGGCTCTGAGAGGTTCCCAGTGCCGGGACCGGCCTCCCCTCTGCCAACGCAGGGAGGGAAACCTCAGGCCCGGGGAGCAGCTCCAGCCTCAGCCCCATCCCAAGAGTGTCAGCCCATCCAGCTCACACAGGGACCGTTCTCTGCGGGGAAGATGCCGTCAGTCCAGCAAGCACACCCTCCTCTTCTCTGAGCACTGCCCCCCAGCCCCACCTCTCCGGCTGCGCCAAACGGCCCGTGTTTGATTACGTGTCACCTGAGACAGAGAGAGGGAGAAACAGAGAAAGAGACAGAGAGACAGAGAGAAGCAGAGAGAGAGGCAGAGCAAGAAAGGCAGAGACACAGAGAGGGAGAGCCAGAGAGAGAAGCAAAGAGAGACAGAGACAGAGTCGTGAAGGCAGTTTGCGCAGCCCCCAGGGCAGCCTCAGGCCGCAGGGTCGCCCACTCTCAGAGGGGCGGGCTGCGGGCTTGTGTGGAAGCCTCATCCCATCGAGGGGGCTCCTTCCTTTCTGCCTCCTGGGAAATAGAGCTTCTGCAAACTGATTTCAATAGCGGAATTTCTGATTCACTGGCACTGAGCCCGCAG
>NW_005871095.1:7552391-7553798 GCF_000147115.1 Myotis lucifugus
CGAGGCCGAAGCTCATGCCGGGGCGGAGCAGGGGCGGGGCGAGCTGGGGCAGGCAGGCCTGCAGGCTTCACCACTGAGCCAGGCTCTTCTGACCTCGGTCTCTGAGTTCACTCCTCCAGAGTGAAGCTCACGACTTGATTTCTATCGATTCTTTTGCAAATGAAAACGATAAAGTTCAAGAGACTAAATACTTACGATACGTGAATCGCGTTTCTTATTGTTAACTTTAAATACACAGGGAATTGTTCCTGCCTGTGGGTTGGTCTCAGGGGTGTGGGAAAGTGGCACAGTGATGGGATGCCAGCCGGGAATGTGGCACTGTTCATCCCTGGCCCACTCCTGCCACCCTCCCCAGCTGTGATGTAAATTTAAATTTGGGCAAACATTTCAGAAAGAGCTTCCACCCAAACCCTCCTGTGGAGCCAGGGCTAGGGCAGGTGCCCAGGGTCTGTCTCAGGGCACCAAAGCATCCTGAGAGAAAGAACAATAATCATCTTAAAAGATTGTGCAGAATTTCCAGCCTCCTCGCTGTTCACAAATGTTCATGGCAGCCAGAGGCCACAGAGCCAGCGTTGGGTCTTCAGTGCTTAGGGTGTGATCCACTCTGCAGCGCCCACATCACCTGGGAGCTGCGAGAAATGCAGATGCCCAGGCCCCACCGCCCTGGGGCCACCATGACCAGGTAAGAATCTGCAGTGCGGCCGGTGTGCCAGTGCTTCACAAGCACAGTGATGGGGAAGGAGTGCTGTGGGCAGGGCTGGCTCCTCTCCCCTCTCCTCCTACCCCTCACCCCTCTTTTGTCCTCAACCCTTCCCCCATCCCTCTGCGTTCTCTCCTCTCTCTTTTCTCCTCTCCCGAATCTGAGCAGCCTCGGGCTCTGCCTTCTATTTTCGGTAAAAGATCCCACATCCCACAACAGCCTCCTCACGCACTGCCCTTGCCTAGCACTTGGGTAGTGTTTTCTCTCCCATTACTTGGGGACGGCTCCATTCATTTTGTTTTCCTCGTTCTCAGTACTTGGATATTTCAAACGCGGGTGCCATGGGGCAATCCCTGATCTACTTTTAACAAACGAATAATTTAGCCCTGGAGGAAAGGGCAGTCTCCTTAAGTGAAGGGATGGCAGATGGGCTTTGTCCACTGAAGAAACCCTCCCAGATTCCAGCCAGCCCCACACCACAGGTGCTCCCTGCCTTGTGGCCACAGGCAAAGGGACCAAAGGCCATGAGTGAAGGTCACGACAGGGTCTCTGTGGCTTCTCTGCAGACTCCCCTGAGTGCCGGCCGGGTGCCACCAGCCAGCGTGGCCTCCCTGAAGGTCCAAGGCCAGCTTGTCTGCAGACCCAAGACTCAGCCCCAGGGACAGGACCGGCCTCGCGGTGTCTCGGCCTCCTGTGATGGAAGCTCT
>NW_005871095.1:7556450-7571591 GCF_000147115.1 Myotis lucifugus
CCCAGGGCAACTGGACTCTGGATTCCAAATGACCCTCCACTTAATAAGGACCCCCAGGTCTTATCTGCCCCCAGGAGGCACACCTCTGTCACCCCACATCTGTGCAGTCACACCTCTGTCACCCCACATCTGCGCAGTCACACCTCTGTCACCCCACATCTGCGCAGTCACACCTCTGTCACCCCACATCTGTGCAGTCACACCTCTGTCACCCCACATCTGCGCAGTCACACCTCTGTCACCCCACATCTGTGCAGTCGGGGGCAGCTCAGTGCAGAAACTCACCTGCGTCTCTTTAAGTTAAATCTCGTCAGATTCAGTCTCTTCAGCCCACGAGGAGCTTTTCAGAGATTGTGTGACCTCAGCCATCTGACACCGCCTCAGTTTCCGCCCTGAGGGCTCCAGGGGAGGTTCCCTTGTCACCTGGCTCAGGCACAGTTACCTGAGTGCACCTGGCGAGGGGCCCAGGCCGCCTGAGCTGACTGCAGCCTTTAATTAACAGCCAGCCTGCCAGTCAGCCCCGTCCTCTGGGTCCTGGTGAGCGGATAGAGACGGAACGTGCACGCCTCAGGCAATTTTCAATTTCTTGGTGGCCACATTTAGGGAGTACAAAGAAACAGGTAACAGTAACTCTAATAAAGTATTTTATTTAAACACCACATCCATGACATCATTTCAACATGGAAGAAACGTAAGATTGTCAGTGAGACAGTGCATGTCGTTTTCACTCCAAGTCTTGGGACCCGGTGCTTTATGCTGACAGCGCTCTCACTTAGGATCACCATGTTTTCGGCTCCAGGGCCCTTGCATGTCCCGCTGGCTGGGCTACGCAGGGCCCATCGCTGCAAAAAGGAAGGCGTGGAGGTGAAGATATTGCACGCCCAGCCTCCCCTGCCGTCTTAGCCCTACGATCCCCTGCCCCTGGTCCCAGAGTCTGTCTCCCCAGGCGCCTCCTTTCCCATCCCTACTTCTGCTGTCACCCCCAGTGCGTCGCCCAGCAGGTCTTGCTCTGCCTCCCTGTGTGTGTGGACAGGTGCAGGTGAGGACGGCCAGAGCCCCTGCGCGGCGGGGTCCGATGGGGACCCAGCCTGGCAGGCAGTGGGTCGCTGAGTGACAGTGGCTTTGTCTATTCCTGCGAGCAGCACAGCCCAGGCTACTGGTCACCTGGCACCTGGCCGGGCCACGGAGAAGGCCCGTGGAGCTGCCAGGAGCTCCCAGATGCCCAGGGCACCGTGGCAGGAGCAGGAGGCCAGGCGGCATCTTCACCTCCATGCCTCCTTTCTGCAGCGGATGGGGCCTTGTACCCCCAGGCAGCTGTCAGAGGCTGTTTAAGATGCACAGGCACATTGCAAATACGGATGCCTTACACACGGAGAAAAGTTTGGTTTTCAAATCCATTCAAATTATCCTAAGCAATGCCAGCAGTTTGCATTCCCACAGTGCACAGGGCTCCAGTTTCTCCACACGCGGTCCGTGCAGACGACAATATGGCGTCGTGCACTTCAAATCTGTTCAGAGGGCAGATCTCACGGTGAGTGAGTGTTCTTGCCATAATAATTAGAAAGAAATGTCCACACTACAGGAAAAGGAAGGGAGTAACAAAAGTCTTAGATAAAATCCCAATGTTAACTTTTAAATGGTTGCAAAAGTGGCTCTAAATTCTTTCTGTTGCCTCTTGGTGCACTTTCTCACTGCTGGATGGTTTTGAAAATGCATAGGAAGCACAGGAATGCTTAGAAAGTCTTGGGAATGGGCTATGTGTGGCCACGCAAGGATAAATCCGGTGTACATAGGTTATGTTTTCTAAAGCAAGTTTCATAGTAAAATTACTTTTTCTTAAAATATATTTTTATTGATTTCAGAGAGGAAGGGAGAGGGAGAGATAGAAACATCAATGATGAGAGACAATTATTGACTGGCTGCCTCCTGCACACCCTCTACTGGAGATCGAGCCCGAAACCTGGGCATGTGCCCTTGACTAGAATCGAACCCAGGATCCTTCAGTCCACAGGCCAATGCTCTATCCACTGAGCCAAACTGGTTAGGGCCACAGTAAGATTTTTTTAAAAGATTTCATTTGGAAGCTCAGTGTTCTTGTTATCATGACTACGTAATTATAAAGAAAGTTCGAGCTCCATGTCATGCCACCAAAGACCCCCATCGGCCCTGTCTCCCCAAGTCACCTTCCTCACCAATAACAGGCTTGTCTGGGAGTGGAGGTCCCTGGGCAGCACAAGGCCAGCCTGGCCTCCTTGTCACCAAGCTCAGCACCCGCCCCTCAGCCTACTTAATTGGCCTTTCACTCCTTCTGTGGTGAATATGCTTTTTTAAATTTTTTTATTTTCTGCATGTTCAGTTTTATTTTCTTTCTTTTTTAAAAAAAAAAATTCTTTATTAGTTAAGGTATTACAAATGTGTCCTTATCCCCACCCCATTAACCCCCCCCCCCACTCATGTTCTCATCCCCCTGTTGTCCATGTCCATTGAATATGCTTTTTTTTTTTTTAAATCAAAATTTTGTCCTGGCCGGTTTCTCAGTGGTTAGAGCATGCACAGAAGGGTCTCAGCATGAACCTGGGTTGCAGGTTTGATCCCTGGCCCTGGTTGGGGTGTTTACTTCAAAATAAGATATGTGCAGTGTGCATAGGAATTTGTTCATAGTTTTTTTTTAAACTATAGTCCGGCCCTCCAACGGTCTGAGGGACAGTGAACTGGCCCCCTGTTTAAAAAGTTTGAGGACCCCTGGGTTAGAGTATGCACCAAAGGGTCTCAGCATGAATCTGGTTGCAGGTTTGATCCCTGGCCCTGGTTGGGGTGTGTGCAGGAGGCAGCCAATCGATGTATCTCTCTCACATTGATGTTTCTCTCTCTCTCTCTCTCTCTCTCTCTCTCTCTCTCTCTCTCCTTTCTCCCCTCCCTCTCTCCTTCTCACCTTCCCTTCATCCCTTCTACTCTTTCTGAACAATCACTGGAAAAAATGTCCTAGAGTAAGGATTAACCAAAAAATAAATATTCCAACTGCCATCTCCTAAATTTTGGAAGCAGAGCCAAGCAGATGACTTAAACAGAGGTCTATGCTGCTGGGGGCTCTTTTGAGCCTGTCCACTCAGCTCTGCTCTCTCCTCTCTGTCCTTCCCCAAACAGCTGGGCCCAGTGGCCCCGTGGAAACCCTGGGCAGGGTGGGATCTGCTCTGCCTCTCATAAGAATGGCCCTGCAGGTGTGCTATGTCACTCCTCTACCTGCCTGGGTGCAGTGAGTGGCGAGAAGAGGGGTGACAGCCACCCCACCTTCTCTCTCACAGCAGGGCAGAGCAATGTCTGTTTATTTGATGGCGCTGTGAGCTTTTGAGGGGTAAGACGTCCCTTCTGATTCCCACTGTCTGGGGGTCACTGAGATGACATTGCGGGGGTGAGGGCGGGGGGACAGCGTGGGGCAGCAGCACCGGAACTGCTCAGGTCAGTTTGTTCACTGTCTCACTGCACATACAAGCACAGTGTGACATGTAAAATACATAAACACAGAAAGAAAGCAAAGTAAAGTGTAAGTGAACTTCTAGTGTAAAAGTAGGGAACATGGTAGAGGTCGGATGTGCCCTATTAGCCACCAAGGTAGTCTCACCGTAGACGCTACCCAATGGTTAGCTGCAGTTGCTATAGCGATCAGTGCAAACAGAGAGGTATTGACATTGTACAGAAAGCACTTTCCCTTTGCCATATTTTTGGAGAGATTACTGTTTAAACTTGGAATGAGAAGACAGTCCTGGGACGGTTCCAGGTACCCAGGGCAAGCAGCTGCCTCGACTCCTTTTTTGGAAGGAGACAGAGGATAAATATAGGAAGCACAGGGCACACACAGGGCAGCCTCGGATGAAAGGGAACTTGGACTGATTGGAGCCAGAGCTCAACCAATCTTCTTGATCCTTGCATTTCTCTGTTGATCATGATGAAGACTTGCGGGTACTCCCTGTGGTCTAACGGTTGGTAGAGGTAGGAGCTGTACAGGCAGGTGGTCCTGAAGTCTTGTGTGCAGATGGAGCAGAGAGCTGGCAGAGGCAGTGACCCCCAGGGGGTCTGGATGAGGTCTGGGAGAGAGGTCGGGGTCAAGGGCATGACCCTGCTGTTGGGCAAAGGCCGCCTGGCAAGCGGTAGAGTGGAGGAGGAGCTGTCTGCATGAGGCCTGGCCGCCACTAGCTGCAGCATCCCGGAGCCTGGACTCAAGCTGCAGGGCCCCAGCCGGAGTGGCCATCTCCACATCCCCAGCACATCTGTCCCCCTATTTGTGTTTGTAAAGTCCGATGCAGCAGGTGTCTTCGCCCCACCTCCCCCTTCCCTGCCTGGAGGCATTATCCAGGCGGAGCCAGCAAACGATTGTCATTTCAGTGATTCTGCATACAAATTAAATGCTCTGATATTTGCATTTAAAACAGTATGGCACAATATAAAGGTGAATAGTAGCATTCATGCTAATAATTGAAATTTTTAGATTTTCTTACAACAATTATAAATTGCAAATAAAAATATGGCAAGTTGAGAAAGAACGATGAAAGAAGGAAAAGCATGACGTAGCTTTCACATTTTTTCCTGCCTTTGAAGGAAGGGGCTGTGCTTTCCCGCTGGATGAAGACATTATTCCGTAGGGTCCTGGCCCGTGGAGGGAGACACACCCACAGCACACACTCATGTGCACACGAGAAAGGGACCGCAGCTCGCTTTCCAGGGCTGCAGATTCCCTGCTCACGCTCTGCAGGTGCCGCTTTAAATGTCCCGGCGCCGATCTGAGGATCCAGAGCACGTCAGAGCCAAAACGACCTGAACCGCGGTCCCTGCGAAAGGAGCTTCTGAGAGACGAGCGTCACGGAATGTTGCTTTCCAAGTGAAAAGAATTTTTATTTATTAAAAGAAGTAACACAACCCAAGTGTCCATTGAAGCTTAGATGAACAAACACAAGCTAGTCTATCCACACAGTGGAATGTTATTTAGCCTTAAAATGTCTACAGCATGGATGAACGTGGAGGGCATTACGCTGAGTGAAATAAGCCAGTCGCAGAAGGACAAATGCTGAGTGCACTTACATGAGATAGTCAAGGTCACAGGGATAGAAAGTGGAATGGTGGGTGCCAGCGGAGGGGGCAACGGGAGTTAGTGTTTAATGAGGACAGTTTGAGATAGAAAGTTCTGTGGATGGATGGTGGTGATGGTGATACAACAATAAATGTACTTCATGCTACTGAACCACACACTTACAGTGCTTAAGATGGTAAATTTCCTGGCATGTGTATTTTAGCATTATAAACGACAGTAACACACACTCATTGTAAAAATGAAAAGCAGACACCAGGAGAAGCTGTGGGAGGAAAGATGTTCGGAAGGGCCCACGCTGGCACACTTATGTCTCACACCCCAGGTCCCGCCTGAAAAAGCCAAGGTCCTGGACTCCACAGAACACGAACCATCAGCCGTCCTTGGCCCCGGGGTCCCAGGCAGGCGCTGGGGCGGCTGGAGAGGCTGTCCCCACAGGCGAGTCTCCTGCAATGTGGCTGGAGTCACCATTTGAGGAAAACTCGCGTAATCCTGGGCGTTTAAAGACATGAGCACCGGACATTCTCATTCACACGGAGGTGTACGTATGCAGTTCCCAAAGGGCCTGGGGAGAAGACCTGCCTCCGGGTTTCAGCTTTCCAAACAGCAGTTTCTCACAGCTGCTCTTTGGAAGGCAGCTTCCGGAGGACTTTGAAAATACAGAGGAACGAGGGTCTTTAGGGAATAATAGAGGAGCGCAGCTAAGGCCACATGCTCTGACAGCTCCAGGGCCTCCTCTGGCCCCAAAGTTTACCTTTACACAAACATGTCAAATGGTTTCCAAAGCCTCTGGTGCATTTAATTTCTCCACCAGCAATATATGAGCTTCCAGTCACTCCACGTTCTCATCAACACTTGGTATTGTCAGCCTTTCTAGTTTTAGCCACTTAGAGGGCATGCAGTAGTATCTCACTGTGGTTTTGCTGTGCATGTCTGTAATTTGCATAAAGTTAAGCATATTTTCTGGTACTTATTGGAAAGTTGCATACTTTATTTTATGAAATGTTTGTTCAAATATATTTCCCATTTTAAAAAAGTTGAGTTGTCCCTTTACTGAGTTGTAAAAGTTGTTTATGTATTCTAGGTCCAAGTCCACTGTCAGGTACATGTATTAGATATTTTTTTCAAATCCGAGACTTGCTTTCTCATTTTCTCCATGGAGCACATATGTTTTTATTGGAGTCAGTTTACCTTTGTTCGTTTTTTAATTGTGCTTTTAATATCTTTTCTTTGGTTACTTTTAAGATTTTATTTCTTATTACTGGTTTTAAGTAATATTATAGGTCTTGTGGTTTTCTTTGTGTTAACTCTTCTTGGGAGTTTATTGAGTTTTTTAGAGCTGCAGGTTTATAAAATTTTATCAAATTTAGAAAATTGTAACATTAACTATTTTTCTGCACCACTCCCCCCAACACAAACTTTTTGCCAAGCTTCCAACTACACATCTGTTGGACACCTGGATGTTGCCCTTTGATGCACTAAGCTTCTGCTCATTGTTTTTCACTGTTTTTCTCTCTGTGCTTTATTTTGGATAGTTTTCTCTTGTCATATCTTCAAGTTCATTGATCTTATCATCTTCAGTGTCTAATATGCTGTTAATAACATTTAATAAATTTTTATTTTAATTATTGTATTTTTCATTTCTAGAATTTCCATTTGGTTCTTTTCTTTTAAGATTATTTTTATTTACTTATTGACTGATTTTAAAGAGAGAGAGAGGAAGGAAAAGAGAGAGAGAGGAAGAGAGAAACATTGATTTGTTGTTCATCTTATTTATGCATTCATTGGTTTCTTCTTGTATGTACCCTAACCAGGAATCAAACCCTCAACTTTGGTGTATCAAGATGATGCTCTCTAACCAACTGAGCTACCCAGCCAGGGCTGGTCCTTTATCTTTTATATCTTCCATTTCTTTCTTCATTAGGTTCATGTGTTCCACTACATTCTTGAGCATATCGAACATATAATAACTTAAGCTTTTGTGTGATAAATTCATCATCTCTGTCATTTCTAGGTCTATTTCTACTGACTGATTTTTTAAATTATGTTTCCCATTTTCTTGCCTTAGTGCATGTCTAATAATTTTTTTATTGATTGCTAGCCATTGTGAATTTTAGATAACCATTTACTAGATTGTGCTGTATTCCTTTAAAAAAATATTGAAGCCCTACCTGGTTTGACTCAGTGGATAGAGTGCCAGCCTGCGGACCGAAGGGTCCCAGGTTCGATTCTAGTCAAGGGCACATGCCCGTGTTGTGGCTTGATTTCCAGTGGGGGGTGTGCAGGAGGCAGCTGATCAATGATTTTTTCTCATCATTGATGTTTCTATCTCTCTCTCCCTCTCCCTTCTTCTCTCTGACATCAATAAAAATATATTTTAAAAAGGTTTTAAAATATTGAAGCTATTTTTAGTCTTGTTTGACTCTTTCACTAGAAAGCTATTGTTTTAAAGCTATTTTAAGGCAGGTCTGGGTAGTCTTGCCTATAGGACTAGTTTAGTTTCACTGCTGAGGCAATCCACTGATTGTCCATGTTTTCAACAAGGTCTCTCTAGCCTGACTGTAGGGAATGTGAACACTTCCTATCCCTGTATGAACTCTAAAAATTGCTCTTTTCACAGTTCCCCAGTACTTCTTCTTTCCCTGGAATATGCTCTTTGCAAACTAAGGCATTTTACCTTGATCATGAGCAAATGGTTTCCAACTGAAGACTCAAGAGAACCCATATGCAGATTTTTGAGCTCTTTGCTTGTATGACTTCTTCCTGTTCTCTACTCTGCCTCACAAATTTTAGTTGCCTAAGCTTCCCCAGGCTCCAATCCTACCTCCTCAACTCAGTGAACCCCCTGGTGCTGTTTGGTGCCAAGATCACAAACTGCCTTCAGGCTGAATCTGGGTTGCTTAAAAGACTCATCTCCATTGTCTCCCAACAGCACTGCTGTTCTGTGTGCATGGTCTGTTTAAAACATCGTCTAATTTTCTGTTACAGCAGAAAGACAGTTCTGGACACTTATTCTCTTACAGCTAGAAGTGGAAAACTTAGTTTTATTTTTTAAAATGTTTTTTTCTTAATTACAAAAATAACACATGTTCGTTTTAGGAGATTTAGAAAATACAAGTAGATATACACACAATAAAAATCACACATAATATACAAATAACCACTAACATTGTGGTGTCTATCTTTCTGACAGAGTCCCTGTGAGTATTACTGTATGTATATGCATCTGAGCGTGTATATGTCTACATACTGTGTTTTTTCTAAACAAAATAGAATACTGCACATACTATTTTATAATCTGATTTTTAATTTAATATTATATAATAAATAGGTTTCCGTGTTATTAAAGTCTTGAGACCATCTCCCTGACCTCTTTACTTATGTATAATCCTCTCCGTCTACCTTCCTTCCCTACTTCTGCCCTTTCCTCCTACTATAATCCGTCCTCAAAACTTCTCTGTAGAGTCTACTCCACCCCTAATGCCATCCTAGACATCGCAATGTGCAGGGAGAAAAGAGAGGTCGTGGTTTCTGTGCTTGTGAAATTTACTGTCACATTAGGAAGAGAGGCCAAGTGCTGTGCTCATCTGGGGAACAATGGCAGGGAATGTAGAGACAAGTACCTTGCGAAGTGGGGTTGGCTGTGTAGGCGGAGAGTGGATACGAAAAGGGAAAGGCTCATTTAAAAAACAGTCACAGACCAAAAAAAATAAATAAATAAAATAAAATTAACTCTGAGATCTCTCAAAATTCACCTCCTTAGAGATTGCACAGTATTGGAGTCATAGAATGAGTCATCGTTTTTTGTGGGATATTTAAAACTTTGACTGGTTTGCTGGATCATTTTTCTCTCTCTTCCTAGAAAAGATGGCTGTGCCTAGCTTGAGCGTAGCTTGAGCGTAGCTTGAGCTGCCAAGATCCTGTTGCTAAGGATAGCCCAAACAAATCCATATACTAATAATTTGTCCGCTTAAAACACAAGGCAGACACAGTCTGTTCTGTATGCTATAGTATTTTGATTACACACAATTATTACGATTTCTAAAAGTGTGAATGTGAGCGATAACGATCACGGGGGGTAAATTAACTATAATAAAAATCAACCTCTCAATTATGTAGGAGGTAAAGTAAGGTGAAGGGCTAATATTTAGACATCTTCCTTTCTTGGGAAATCTCTTTAATATGCTGATTAAATTAAATTTCTATATTTTTATGCTAAATAATCTCACATTTTAATCTCACCCATCAATAGGTATTCATATTTACAAAGTACAAAAATTATGAAAATTAAATTTGTAAATAGGTCTGTTTCTGAGCTCTCTTTTCTGTTCAACTGGTTCATCCATGGAGCAATGCCACAGCACGGGGTTAATTATTATAACTTTTTAAGTCTTGATATTGGCCAAGTCTTCCACTGTGTCTTCCTTCAGGAGTGTCTTCTCTATTCTTGGCTCTTTGCCCTCCACAGCAATTTTATAATTAACTCATCAGATTCCACAAAAATCCATCTTGGGATTTTAATTAAAATTATATTGGACTGCCCTAACTGGTTTGGCTCAGTGGATAGAGCGTCGGCCTGCGGACTGAAGGGTCCCAGGTTCGATTCCGGTCAAGGGCATGTACCTTGGTTGGAGGCACATCCCCAGTGGGGAGTGTGCAGGAGGCATCTGATCGATGTTTCTCTCTCATTGATGTTTCTAACTCTCTATTCCTCTCCCTCCTCTCTGTAAAAAATCAATAAAATATATTTAAAAAAATTATATTGGACCAATATATCAATTTAGGGGAAAATAATATCTTTATGATCTTGGGTATTACTAGTCTTGAATGTACTGCTCTATTTTAAGGTATTCTATAATGGTTTTCAAATAAGTTTCAAAATGTTCTCCATAATGGTCTTACAAATAATATTGACATTTATTTGGAGTTACTAGTGATGCACCAAATACATTTTTGCCAAATACCAAATAACCAGTGTCAAAACAGATATCTAGCCAATGTTGTGGCCAATGGTGACTCTCAGAAAACTAAATACATAATACTAGAGGCCAGGTGCACAAAATTCATGCACAGAAGGGGGGGGCGTCCTTCAGCTCGGCCTTTACCCTCTCCAATCTGTGACCCCTGTGAGATCGGCCCTAAACTGGCAGTCGGACATCCCTCTCGCAATCCGGGACCTCTGACTTCTAACCTCTCACCTGCCTGCCTGCCTGATTGCCCCTAACCCTTCTGCCTGCCTGCCTGATTGCCCCTAACCGCCTCTGCCTGCCTGCCTGCCTGATTGCCCCTAACTGCCTCTGCCTGCCGGCCTGATTGCCCCGAACTGCCTCTGCCTCAGCCCCCGCCACCGTGGCTTTGTCAGGAAGGAGGACCGGACGACTGGAAGATGTCCAGTTGACCCGGTCTAATTAGCATATTACCCTTTTATTAGTATAGATATGCCCAACACACACACATAAATATAAAAATGCATCAGAAAATTTTAATTTTTACACTAAAATTTTTAGTAACAAAATTTTAAGTTTTATATTCTAATGGAGAACCATAGGTTCTCAGAGCTGATAGCTGTTAGTGCTCCTGCAGCTGGTAAATTTCACATTTGCAATGAGGTGAAGGGAAAAGCCAGAGACGTTTTTTAAAATCCTCACCTGAGGACATTTTCACTGATTTTTAGAGAAAGGGGAAGGAGAGAGAGGAAGGGAGGTAGAGAGAGAGAAAGAGAGAGAAACAATGATGTGAGAGAGACACCCCCACATGCTGGCAGCCAGTGCCAGTGATTGAAACACAGCCTAGGCATGTGCCTGACCAGGAATCAGATCCACAATGTTTCAGTGCACAGCACGATGTTCCTACCAACTAAGCCACACTGGCCAGGGCAAGCCAGATACTTCTGAGGTATGTCATTTTCTTCTCTGAAACTTTCATCTTCATATTTTTTTAATGTATTTACTGACTAGACCCTTTCTTCCCAGAGACATTTTGAAGTGGCCAACAGAACAATAAACTTTTAATATATCTTTGTGAGATATGAAGGATTCCCAAATAATAGTTTTTCTGTAAGACCTCATGATTTAAATGAAATTAACTGAAAATTAAATGCAGGTTTTAAAGATGATTTTGTTTAGTGTAATGAGTGCTTAGTATGCCAAACAATTCTATGATGACTAAAATAATTACATAATCTAATTCTTAGTATTGTGCCTGTATAATTACATAAAGTTTTAGGAATGTTTCTTGGTTCAAAAATGACAATGTTCTTCCTATATTTACCTAGCTAATGGAGTCTCTTAACATTCACATTAACTTGACGTCTTTTTCCTTATTTATTCAGCTATATGGAAGCTCTTAAGCACTGTTTATCTGCTAAAATTAACTGCTTTCACTATCTTCATTAATCATTGCAAAATTTTATTTTTGAAATAATATGCAGTTATACTACAATCAACACTTCAACATAAAAAGAACCTAAGATTTTCCCTCCAAGTTACATATAAAATGTGTACTATATTCATAAAGCAAATATTTAGATATTAGCAATAAAATCTAATGACTTGCTTTGTTTGTGTTACTAATGGTAACTGACAGTCATATGCTTATGCACAGATTTAGGGATACAAGAAGTGACATTAAGTTAGACATTTGACCTTTCTGCATCCAAGCCAAAACAACCCCAAACACAGAGGTTGAAGATCAACATCAGTGCTAGGTGCTAGATAGCTTTTCCTTAATTGCTATGTTAAATACATTACATTTTCTACATATTGTTGGTATGCAGGAACTCAGTTTTGCATGTTGATTTTATATCTAGCAATGTTCCAAAATTTTCTCCTAAATTTTAATAGTGTCTCTTATTTTGGGGGCCATTGAAGACCATCTTACAGCTGTGAATAATGACAACTTGTCATTCTTTTATAATGGTTTTCTTTGCATTGCTTTTTTGTTAGGGTGAGGGCCTCAACAATGTTGGATAGAAGCAGAGCTAACAGTCATCTGTCTTGTTTCTGATTTTTAAAGAGTATGCTTTCAACATTACCTCATTCATTATGAAGTGAGCTGAGTTTTTCAGAGATACTATGGAAACAAAATTGGAAACTCCGTGTCTTTTCATTCAACAAGTCACATTTTCAACAAGTCCCATATTCTTAGATTCAGCCTGGCTCAAGAAAAGCAGAGGTATGCCAGAGATTAGGAGGCCCTTATAGCATTGGTTAGCAGGAAACTTGAGAAGATTAGGACTTTTGGCTCAGTAGGAGAAGAAACACAGATAAACTTTGCAAATATCTGTGAAACATTTGAAGATGCCAAGAATGTAAATTTTTATTTTAAAAAAAATTTGTGGTGAAATACACATAACATAAAGTTTACCATATCCAAGAAATCATTGCCATATTCAATATTATGGACCTTTTCCCCTATGTTTATTCTGAGTTTTCTAGTTTAGGTTTTTGGCCCATTTTGAGTTAGTTTTTGTATATGTTAGGGGCCTACTTCATTCTTTTGTTTGTAGATAACCTGTTGTCCCAACACCTATTCCATTGTTTCATCTCCCTTTTTGCTAGTGTTACATTGTTTTGATTACTAAAGCTTTGCAGTAAGTTTTGAAATTAGGAAATGTGAGACTGTCAACTTTGTTCTGCTTTTTCAAGACTGTTTTGGCTATTTGGGATTTCTTGACATACCCTATAAATTTTAGGATGGGTTTTTCTATTTTTGCAAAAAGCATCATTGGGATTTGACGTTGATTGCAATGAATCTGTAAGATGTAGTAAATCTGGTGTCAAGGCCCTTTTGAGTTAACATTTATACCTGTTCAAGATCTTATGCTAGTGACTTGGATAATTTATTCTCTAAAAGTTCCTTTTTGTGTCATCTAGATTCCAAATACTTATTTTCAGATACTTAATTATCTTCTGTGGAATGTAATAACTTCGATGCTATATATACTAATTGCTTATTTGGAGAAACTGCATTTTCTATAACCTCTCTTATCTTTAAGGAGATTTGTAGCCTTTTGATAATGACTAAGTTTCAAGACCTTTGCCTGGCTTCCTCACTTCAAGCTGGATTGCAATAAATTGATAACTTGTACAGATTCAGCTCGTAAGAGCACATGGGACAGGCCCTAATTACATTCTTTATCATATAAAGCTCTTGCGTATTCCAAGTTTGCTAAGAGTTTTTCTTATAAGTGGGTGTTTGAGTTTTTGAAAACTTTTTTTTTGCATTTACTGAAGTAATCATATGAGATTTCTCTCATTTAACTTTAATGGTGGTAAATTACATTAATTGATTTTCTATGTAAGACCAACTTGCAATCCTAGGATAAAACTTACTTATTCGTGATAGAGCACCTTTTATAACGCTGGGTTCTGTTGCTACAATTATGGTCAGGATTTTGCCTCTGTGTTCGTAAGTGATGAGTTGCTGGTCCTCAAGGCTGAACCATGCCTCCTAGAATTCCCTTCCTTGTGTGGGCCCTTCCTCCAACTCTGGATGGGTCCTGCAACCCAGTTCAAACAATGAAACGCTGCAGAATTAATGCTGTGCTGGCTCTGGGCACACATCTAGGAAAGGCCTGGTAGGTACACTGTTCTCACTTTGGAGAGCCCTTGGGTGCCATGTAAGAAGTTTTGCTAACGTGCTGGTGAAACCACACGGAGAGGCCACACGGTCCAGCAGAAGTTCTGAGACCATTTGAGAGACAGGCCTAGTCACCTGTGTATCCTCACTGAGGGCAACTTTCTGGCTGACTCCAGGCAGGCACCACATCTGCGGTGAAGGCACCCGGGGCAGGCCAGCCTAGCTGAGCCCCATAACCTTACGTGGAGAAGAGCCATGTGAGTCTTGTCAACTACGGATGAATAGAAGAGAGTAAATGTTTGGTTTTGAAGCCATTAAGTTCTGGAGTAGTTTGTATGGATCAATAGTAAACCTAAACACTGTTTTTGTTTGTTGTTTTTTGTATTAAAATTAAATTAGCTTCATAAAATAAGTTGGGAATATTCCTTTTTTTCCCCTATTCCCTTATATAAAAGAGTTTATATAAGGTTAGAATGAATTGTTCCTTGCATGTTTAGTAGAATCTGTTGATAGAACTTTGTGATGTTTACTTTGTGAGAAAAATTTTTAACAGTTGGTTCTATTTGTTTATTGATTAACTCTGGGTTTTCAAGACTCCCTGGTGTGCTGCAGTAAAGTCACTGGGGGCAGCAAGACTCTTCAACTTTAGAAGGACATACATTGAGATGTGATATCTGTCAGCCACTGCACACACTTCTAACTTGAATAGCTCATGGTTTCCACATCAGGTTACTGTATTCCTGTCAGTGACACATTTCTATTATGCAGGTTTAAACATGGAGGTTCTGACCAAAAGCACGTGGAAATCAATGTGGAACAGAAAATGAGGGTGGTGGTGCTCAATCTGATTCCACGGTTCAAGAAGCTGTGTAGTGGCCAGGGGGCACCCGAATCCCAGTGATAAGTAATTATGATTATTATGTGATTTATGCACACTTTCTTCACCCAGCAAGTAAGTTGTTAGGACGTAATATGTGCTTTCTCTCTGTTATCTTTGTCCTTATGCTGGAGGTTTATGAATTTTATTGATCATTTCAAAGAGCAGCTTTTGATTTTATTGATATTCTACATCCACTTTCTATTTTCAGTTCATTGACTTCTGCTGTTATCTTTTTATTTTCTTTCTTCTACAGGTTTTGGGTTGTTTTTGCTATTCTTTTTTTATTTCTTAAGGTGTAAGCTTTGATTATTTATTAGATAATTTTTTTAATATGAGCTTTTAATGCATTTCTCTTGTTACTCTCAAGTATCGCCTTCTGTTTGGCTTTTGGAAGTTTGGCTATGATGTGTGCCTTCTTTGTACCCATCCAGTTCAGTGTTTATTGAGCATCTTGAGTCTGTCAAGTTATATCTTTCATAAGATGGAGAATTTCAACCAGTATTTCTTTTTTTAAAAAATAATTCTCTATTTTGAAAGTATTACATGTGTCCCCTTCCCCCCCCCCCCATTGGCCCCCTCTAGCTCACTCCCTGGCCCCCGG
>NW_005871095.1:7571959-7578635 GCF_000147115.1 Myotis lucifugus
CTGCTGCATGGCATTCCATGGTATAAATATACTACAGCTTTTTTATCCACTCATCTACTGATGGGCACTTGGGCTGTTTCCAGATTTTAGCTATTGTATATGGTACTGCATAAACATAGGGGTACATACATTCTTTCTGATTGGTGCTTCGGGTTTCTTAGGACATATTCCTAGAAGTGGAATCACTGGGTCAAATGGCAGTTTGATATTTAATTTTTTGAGGAAACTCCATACTATTCTCTACAGTGGTTGCACCAGTCTGCATTCCCACTAGCAGTGTAAGAGGGTTCCCTTCTCTCCACATCCTCACCAACACTTGTCATTTGTTGATTTGTTGGTGGTAGCCATTCTGACAGGTGTGAGATGGTACCTCATTGTCATTTTGATTGGCAGCTCTGGGATGATTAGTGACTTTGAGCATTTTTTCATACGTCTCTTGGCCTTCTGTATGTCCTCTTTAGAGAAGTGCCTATTTAGGTCCTTTGCCCATTTTTAAATTGGATTGTTTGTCTTCTTTTGTTAAGTTGTATGAGTTCCCTATATATTTTAGAGATTAAACCCTTATCGGAGATAACATTGGCAAATATGTTCTCCCATGCAGTGGGCTTTCTTGTTGTTTTGTTGATGGTTTCTTTTGCTGTGCAGAAGCTTTTTATTTTGATGTAGTCCCATTTGTTTATTTTCTCCTTAGGAGCTGAGTCTGTAAACACACTGCTGTGAGAGAGGTCTGAGATTTTGCTGCCTATGGTTTCTTCTAGGATTTTTATGGTTTCACGATTTACATTTATCAACTAGTATTTCTTCAAACACTTTTTTGTCCTATTCTTTCTCTTCCCCTTCTTGGGCTTCAATTACACATATGTAAAGATTGTTTGCTGTTACCCAATAGGTCCCTCGGGATTTGATCTCTTCTTATCCTTATGCTCTCTGTACTTCTCATTATGTCACTTCTATTTATTAATCTTTTTAAAAATCCTCACCTGAGGATATGCTTATTGATTTTAGGGAAAGGGGAAGGGAGAGAGAGAGAGAGAGAGGCGCATTGATGTGAGAGAGAACATTGATTGGTTGCTTTCCATACATGTACCCTGACCAGGGATTGAACCTGCAACCTAGGTATATGCCCTGCCCTGCCTGGGAATCGAATCCACAATATTTTGGTGCATGGGGCGATACTCCAACCAACTGAGCCACACCAGCCACGGCCTATTCATTAACCTTCAAGTTTTTTAATTCTTTCTTCTGTCATTTCGTTTGGCTATTAAGTTTATCAAGTAAATTGTTTATTTCAGATATCAAATATTTTTGGTTTTAGAAACTTTGGGTTTATTGTCATTTCTATTTCCTGTGAACACTTTTGTTTAATTTCACTGCGGATAGCTAACACAGCTGATTTAAAATCTTTGCCTGGTAGTTCCCACACCCGGGCCATCTCAGGCTTTTGGTCAGTTTGATTTCTTTTCTCTGGAGGATGGGTTCCACATCCCTGGGGTGGCTCTGTTTGGATGGAAGTTAATTCAGCACAGCCTGGACGTTTGAAATGTTAAGCCATCAAGACTCAGGATTCTGTTCGTTTTCTCTGGCAGGTGTCATTTCTTGGTTTTAGCAGGTAATCATTTGCTGGGCTGCAGAAGCGGTCTCAGTTCAGGTCTTCTCTTTGCAGCAGATACTCTTAGTCAGTCCCACACACATGTAGCACAGAGACACACAGTCAGGAATTAGGGTTCTCTCCCGGGGTTCCCTTCTGAGATTCTTTCTCTCTGCTGAGGGGTGGTTTCCTGGGTTCTGTTGTCTCCTTCCCCAGGCTATGAAGAGTGGCATCCTCCTGCCCGCACCCTTAGAGCCTGTGCACCACGCTCATCCTGTCCGGCCCTTCCTAAAGGCCGCAGAGACCCCCACTGGCCCGTACAGGTGTCTCCAGTGTGGACGCCTCCAGACTCAACACGCTTATCATCGCGGGTCCCAGGCAGCTGCTTTTCCTTGCTGTCTGATGTTATATTTGTTTCCTGCAGGTATGTGGTCTGCAAGGATCTTATTAATTACTAGAGGCCTGATGCATGAAATTCGTGCAAGGGGCTCAGCCCTCAGAGCCCCACATGTCTCGGCCAGCCCTTGCAGCCCTGGCTTGGTCTGGAAGGTCATCCGGACGGTTGTTCTGCTGTGCAGTCTATTTGGCATATTAGCTTTTTATTATGTAGGATTATTAGAAACAGAGGCCTTCCTTATCTCATAAAAATGCTTTGTAGTTTCTGCCACATAGCTGTTCACCTTTTTCTTTGAATTTTTCCAAGATGTTTTATGTTTTTTGCCATGTCTAGAATAGTACATGCTTGTGCATGCTTCCTCTTTTTTTAAAAAAATATATTTTATTGATTTTTACAGAGAGGAAGGGAGAGGGATAGAGAGTTAGAAACATCGATGAGAGAGAAACATCGATCAGCTGCCTCCTGCACACTCCCCACTGGGGATGTGCCCGCAACCAAGGTACATGCCCTTGACCAGAATCGAACCTGGGACCCTTGAGTCCGCAGGCCGACGCTCTATCCGCTGAGCCAAACCAGTTAGGGCTGCTTCCTCTTTCTTCCCATGTTTTCTAATTAGTCATTGTTGGTAGTATATAGGTGGGCTATTGAATTTTAAAATCGATTTTACATCCAGTCATTTCCCTTCCTCCAAATTTATTTTAATTTGATTTCTTTTTCATTTCTAGAGGAAAAATTATAGCCTCTGTAAATAATGATTGCATCTTTTATTGTCTTTATTTCCTCTCTTATTGGAATATCCTATTTTTTGCTTCTTACCCTTCACTGCCATCTCCCTCCTGGCTCCATATTCTGCTCTCAGGGCCGTGCCTGACCTGGGGGAGGGAGGACAGTGTGGAGCAGCCATCCTGGGCAGTGACCTGAGACCCTCTCTCCCTGCTTCACTTGACTCACTAATTCAGCCCAAATAGCCCAAAAGAATATTCCTAATACAAAGCCTTGGAATATTTTGAGCACAAACAGTAAGAAAACCTTGCTAGAAACACCTAGTGAAAATAGGAAGGTGGAATTAATTAGATTTCGGTTTTGTTATGGGCAAAGTGGAGTGGTATTTTATTTCTAAACTAGAGGCCCAGTGCACAAAATTCGTGCACAGGTCAGGTCCCTAGGCCTGGCTGGCAATCAGGGCTAATCGGGGCCTTCTGGCTGCTAGCTGGGACCTCCCTTCCCCAGCTGCCACCTGCTGGCTGGGGCCTTCCTTCATTCTGCGCCACCCCTTGGTGGTCAGTGCACATCATAGCAAGCGATTGAACTCCCAGTCTCCTGGTAGAACTCCTGAGGGGACAATTTGCATATTGGGCTTTTTATATGTATAGATTCTTCAGAGTACAATGGAAATACTCTAACTTCTCTTGGCTGAAGCTACAAAGTTAAGCAAAGAACTAAAGAAATTACAGAGATATATCATATCAAAATTGCCCTTGGAATAACCAGGTAATTGAGAACAAAAGTGAAGATTTTATCTGCTTAAATTACCTAAAAATTTGTTTTTATCTTCCATTTCACCCTTGTAAATAAAACAGTGGTCTAAGGAAGGAAAATTTAGTCCTCGCTTTTTTGAATAAAAAGTTTAAACATCTTTTAAAAAAGATACCAATAGAGAATTAGAAAAAGTATCTGAAGAGGCCAATCACTGAAGAGTACAAATAGCCAATGTAGCCATGGAAATAAGATATACCTCGCTAGTAGTGTGGGAAATAGAAATTAAAGTAATGACTAATATGATTTTTTTGGCCTACTAGTTAGCAAAATTTAAAAAATTGTATAGTATAGCCTGCAGTGAAATAAATGTTTGTGTCTGACATTGGAATGATTGTCATTAGCTCACACTATTTGGAGGGTGTGGCTGATAGCTGCAGGCCTGGGCCTGCCCCAGTGCAGCAAGATGCCACATCAAATCAACCCTGGCGTGACCCTCCTGCGCTCCTGGACGGCTCAGAGGTCGCTGTGCGCGCAGTGTGTCAGGCGCTCCCCGCCCCTGTGCTTTCTGTACTTGTAGCTGCACCGGCCACCTTGGAGGGTTTTTTGTTGTTGTTTTGTTTTCAATATATTTTTATTAATTACAGCGGAAGGGAGTGGGAGAGAGAGATAGAAACATCAATGATGAGAGAGAATCATTGATCGGCTGCATGCTCTGCATAACGACCCTTTCAGTCAACAATGGGTCCCATATACGTGGTGATCCTGTACGATTAGTATCATGGAGCGAAAAGATGACCATTTCAACACACACACACAGCGGGAGAGGCCATGTGAGAACGGAGGCCGAGATGGGGTGACAAGCCAAGGGACGCCAAGAACCCCGGCAACTGGGAGCGGGGCCTGGAACAGCTTCCCCTCGGAGCCCCGGAGGACAGCCCTGCCAGCACCGACCGCAGCCTCCGGCCTCCAGAGCTGAGAGCGAACACGGTTCTGTTGTTCAGGCAGCCTGGCTGGAGGTCCTTTGTCCCAGCTGCCCAAGCAAAGCAGCACGGGCTGTGGGCGCATAACACTACAGAATGCTGTTCACATGACATCCGCGCAGGGGGGCATGTTGGAGATGCGGGGCTGCGGGGAGGAGGATGGAAAGGGGGGACAGGGTCGCTATCGAGGGTGGGAGGCAGGGCCTCTGGTGATGGGGGAGCAGTGAGGGTGGTGCTCTGATGGACGTCTGGGAGAGGCCATCCCAGGCGGAAGGACGAGACGGCACGGAGGCGCTTTGGGATAGAGAAGCTCTGCACCGAGGGCGGGGCTGGCGGGAGGCCCCGCGGCCGGTGTGTGAGCACTGCCTGCCGTGTTCAGTGCAGTCACACGCTGTACATGACAGGCTCCACCACGCAGCCCCGGGGCGCTCTAGGTTTGTGCAGGTGCACGTGGCATTCGCACAAGGACGGAATTGCCTAACGACGCATTCCTCAGAACACAGGCCTGTCTTTCAGTGGCGTGTGACTGTCCTCCAAAATAGTGCGAAGGCAGGAAAGAGCCAGAGGACTTCGTATCAGATAAAGGCACCGGTTGCTGAAGAAAAACCAGTAAATCCCTTCATAAGTTTCCAACAGAAAATTATTTGCAGAGCAAGGCATGATAATCTTTTTAAATTGTCTCAGTTAAACTACATAACTGCTTCTCGTCAGACTTGCAAGGCGTTTCACAAGGAGTCATTTTAGTCCTAACGGCACATTAACACAGATATTTGCCAAATCTGAACCAAATGCATTTCTTGCCTGGTGCTACTGAATGGAAGCGGTAGAAGGGGAAAGACATGTAAAGACTCCGCTCCTATTTACTTAACGATAAAAGATACAACGTCCACCGAGGGTTTCATTTGGCGAGGCTTCAGAAAAGCAGATTCAAACTCAGCTTTGAACGTAATGCATTCGCCAGGTTTCTTGGGACAGAGAGCGTTCGAGCCGCTGAATTCCAAGGAGTGCGTTTTGGGGTTGGCCCGTGTGTGACTGTAACCACAGGAAGGAACCAGGGGTTACGGTAAAGAGCGGCGAGGGAGCCTCGGTTATAGAACAAGTGATGCTCCCCGGATGGGGGTTATCTCTAAAGCTCATCTGCACACGGGGAAGGAGCTCTAGGAGGAACACATGTCAAGTACTTATTTAGGGCCTGAGAGGGCCCCGTCTCCAGGCAAGGCCCCTGGTGTGGTGGGCAGGTGTCCCCGTGTTCCTGTCACTGCTCAGACACGGAGGAGCTTCTCACACGGGGACCGCGTGTTCTCCGAGGCACAGCACCCGCGTGCTGCTGGGTGTGTGGTGGCGCCGGGAACACTCATCATTTGCCATCATTCTGTTGGTGTGCAAAGCAGCCAGAAAGGGGCATCTCTAGTCTTGGGCCTGGCTGAGCAGTCCCTACTCCAGTGGTTTTCAAATCGCATCCCACAGAGACTTACAGGATGGTTGGTCTGTTTCTCAGGATGGTCTGCAAAAGGAGGCTGCACAGCTGGGTCCTCAATCAGAACAGGTTGTGCAGCTGTGCGTTCAGTCCCATGGTGCCATCCCCTGAAGGATATCACAGGCCAGGGCTCATTGTCTGACCGTTTCCTAGAATATCGCAGTGAAGAGCCTTGTTCTGACCAAAGCAGTACAGTGCAACCCTTGCCTGCACCACACAGGTCGTGTCTCTAGGAAAAGGCCCCCACCCAGCGACCAGCCGTCCCGTTGGTGAAATCTGCACACTTACATTCGTGTGGACCGGGCACCCCCTTCCCATGCATGACCCTGCCTTTTCCTCTCAAGATAAATTAAAACATGCCATTTTGACGGGAAGGTCAACCTGGGCCAAGGTTTCCACGGCAGCAGCAGAAACGAGATAAAGGCCGAGCATCTCATAGCAAAGGCAGGGAAACAAAGGTGCAGTCAGGGAAGCGATGTGGTCAAAGGGGGTTCCAGGAGGGGCCAGCAAGGCGTGGGGCTGGTGAGGACACAGGGAAGCACCTGTGGGCAAGGATAGGGTCAGTGCCCGCTGCCCATCATGCCTCTAGTCCCTTTGCTGGCATTGTTCCTTTGGGGTAAGAGGCCGTCAGGAATGTTCTATCAACAAGCAAATGTCCCCAGTAGGAGATGGGCCTTTCCCAAGAACCTGCATGCAGAGCACATGTGTCCCCAAGTGGCAGCTGCTTTATTAGAGCTTCTGGGCACTGACCCTGG
>NW_005871095.1:7579937-7581937 GCF_000147115.1 Myotis lucifugus
AGGCCCTGTCTGGGGGACAGGGACACGGTTCCTCTGGGCACATGCCTGGTGTGACAGGGCCATGGTCTTAGCAGTTATTCTTTCTTAGAATTTCTTCAGGAGAGTCTAGTCACTAAACAGGTCTGTGGTATCTTCTGGACGAGGACAATCTAGTTCTTTGGTGTGACCCAGTTCTATTTTCAGATATTGTGCTGGGTGTTGGGTTGTTCCTGTCCATCTGAAAACTTATGCCTTTCAGTTCTCAGAAATTTTTCTTTTTCTTTTTAAAAAAAATAGTTTATTGATTTTTTTACAGAGAGGAAGGAAGAGGGATAGAGAGTTAGAAACATCGATGAGAGAGAAACATCGATCAGCTGCCTCCTGCACACCTTCTACTGAGGATGTGCCCGCAACCAAGGTACATGCCCTTGACCGGAATCGAACCTGGGACCCTTCAGTCCACAGGCTGACACTCTATCCACTGAGCCAAACCCGTTAGGGCTTGGGCTTAGTTTTCATCTGCACCTGTCTTCTAGATGGCTGTTGTGAGGCTGAAAATAAATCTTAAGTAAATAACAATGTCCTGAATTAATAATGATAGTAGAGTGTAAAAAAAAAGGACTGAAATGGACACTGAGAAAGATTAACAAATTTACAATAGAAACATTAAATAAGCATAGGAAGCAATGTCCATCTACTGGGATCCCATTTTCTGAGTTCCTTGTATAAATGGTCATGTTAATCAGACTGGTTGAACCATATGTTTTTCACCTTCTGTGTGCGAAGGTGACCCTGGCCTGTCATTTGCTATTTTTACTGCTCAGCCTTTACTCCTTTATGCCATGGTGGGCAGGCCTCCCAGGGAGCCACACTTACCACACGCAGACTGAAGAGAGTGGTGGAGTTGACTTCCCCATGGCTCCTGGGGGTTCGGGGAGGAGGGTCTGTGCTGCAAATCTTTTTTTTTTTTAATATATTTTATTGATTTTTTACAGAGAGGAAGGGAGAAGGATAGAGAGCTAGAAACATCAATGAGAGAGAAACATTGATCAGCTGCCTCCTGCACACCCCCCACTGGGGATGTGCCCGCAACCAAGGTACATGCCCTTGACTGGAATCGAACCTGGGACCTTTCAGTCCACAGGCCAACGCTCTATCCACTGAGCCAAACCGGTCAGGGCTGTGCTGCAAATCTTGCCAGTGACAGCATACTGTACTGTGTCATTGTCCCCGTGACCTCACTGCACCTGTGTCATTGTCCCCATGGGCCTCGCTGCACCTGTGTCATTGCCCCCGTGGGCCTCGCTGCACCTGTGTCATTGTCCCCGTGGGCCTCACTGTATCTGTGTCATTGTCCCCGTGGGCCTCGCTGCACCTGTGACATTGTCCCCGTGGGCCTCGCTGCACCTGTGACATTGCCCCCGTAGGCCTCGCTGCACCTGTGTCATTGTCCCCGTGGGCCTCGCTGCACCTGTGTCATTGTCCCCGTGGGCCTCGCTGCACCTGTGTCATTGTCCCCATGGGCCTCGCTGCACCTGTGACATTGTCCCCGTGGGCCTCGCTGCACCTGTGACATTGTCCCCGTAGGCCTCGCTGCACCTGTGACATTGTCCCCGTGGGCCTCGCTGCACCTGTGTCATTGTCCCCGTGGGCCTCGCTGCACCTGTGACATTGTCCCCGTGGGCCTCGCTGCACCTGTGTCATTGCCCCCGTAGGCCTCGCTGCACCTGTGACATTGTCCCCGTGGGCCTCACTGCACCTGTGTCATTGAACACGTGGACCACGCAGCAACTGTGACATAGACCCAGAAGGACAAAGATGCACCTGTGTAATTGTCCCTATGACTTCGCCGCACCTGTGTCATTGTCTCCGTAACTTCACTGTACACTGTGACATTGACTCCGAGAAACACACAGAACCTGTGTCATTTGTATCAGCGGAGCACTAAAGCTCAAAAGACCTTGTCCCAGTGAACACACTGAACCTGTGATATTGTCTCTATGAAACTTACATGTTTATTT
>NW_005871096.1:0-14175 GCF_000147115.1 Myotis lucifugus
AATATCTATGTGCAGCAAAATCTCAGTTATTATGATTATGCAGCTGGTAACAATACAATACACTAAATTATAAATTACCACTTTATCAGATCTGAGTTTATTTTCAATTCTTACTAATTTATTTGTCTAGTTTCTGATTTCTTTTAGGTATATGTTTTTTAGTCTCAGATCCCTTATTCACTCACACTTAGATGACATTCAATTCAATTTATAAAGCTGATCGATGCCTTCCGCATTTGGAAGACAGCATGTAGTCCCTGGAATATGTAGTCCCTGCCCTGTGTTTTCACAGGTGCACTGCATACAACCTGCAGTAATCACATAGTAGCAAGCTTTCATATTTAAAAAAGCTGTATTTTATTCCCAACAAGATAGATTTTCCTGGCAATTCTCAGCCATCCTAAAATATCCCATATTTTTTAAATGGGGGAAAAGGAGACTTATGTAATCTTTTAAACAATAAAGAATTTTTAAAAATCCCATATTTTTTTGAGTTCCATCTAGGATCAGGTTGGATAACCTTAGCAAAAATTAAGCCATGTACCTTTTTTTACTTGTTTTTTAATCCTCACCTGAGGATATTTTTTTAATTATTAATATTTTTTAAGAGAGAGAAAAAGAAGCATTGGTGTGTGATAGAGAAACATCAATTGGTTGTCTCCTATATATGCCTTACCAGGGATCAAACAGCAACCTAGGTATGTACCCTGACTGGGAATTGAACCAGCAATCTTTTAGTGTACGAGACAATGCTCCAACCAACTGAGCCACCTGGCCAGAGCTGAAACCATGTACTTTTGTGACTCACAAACTATTATATGTTCTTGTATAATTTCTTGGCCTTTGAAATCCATGTGAATAGTGTAGTAGAGCCGACAGTTCACAGTTGTTTGTAGCTATAGCCTATCTGCACTCATTCCCAAGTGCTAGATTGGTGTCACAGAGGTTACCATGGTACGCTTGTTGGACACATTAATATCTGTTTTAAAAATTGCATTGTGTCTGGGCATGATGGAAAAAACTATTCGATTAGTACTGGTTTTGCTGGAATTGATTTTTCACTCCGTGAAATTCGGCTGTTACATTGATGAAACATGTGCCTTGCTGCCATTTTATTCATGTTGAAGGCTTTATTTCTGATGCTCATGAAATAGGAAGACAGGCAAATATAAATTTATCTTTGAAGCTGCCTGGTGTAGCAGTGTGGGAATCGCAGTTATGAAAGGGCAATCCTCCCTAGTTATTGTTCTACCTGAGGCCAGGGAAGAAAAACAATGATTATCATTTTCATTTTTCAGAGGGGGGAAATTAAAGCCCAGACTTCCATGACCTGATTGGAAAGCTGAATGCCTCGAAGGTTCCATCTGTGGAAATTGGGCTAATAATCTGCTACCTGACTCACAGGGAAGATAAAAAAAAGGTCGTTTGGCATAGTTATAGCTACAGAGTGCTTCTCAGAAGCACTTTATCATAGAAATACTTAGAAGCATGACACAGGCATCACATGTTGCTTCAGGATGGATTTTTGCAGTGGTTCTCAATTGAGGGTGGTTCCCTCCACCCAGGAGCAGTCAGCAACATCTGGAGACATTTTGGGTCATTATCATTTGGGGATGGGTGCAGCTTAGTATCTAGTGAGTAGAGGCCAGGGATGATCCTAAAGCTCCCCAGTGGTCAGGACAGCGTTCTACAAGAATTATCCAGCCCAATATGTCAACAGTGCTGAGGATGAAATACACGGCTCATAGCTACAGAATGCTGTGGTTGGTAGAAGGGTTCATATTAAAACCATTCGTACGAGTGATGCGACAAGTGGTTCATAATGATACCTAGGTCTCATTCTAAGTAAATAGTACTTTTGGGAAAGGAAGATACAAAATGTTCTGTAATAAAATGGTAAGTGGAATTTCTTCACTGATAATCTAAGGGCCTCATCCCCAACTCTGGCCGAGATAATATGATTGTGGTCACACACTCCTGGGGGTGGGAAGAGGAGGAAGGGTCCATGGGGAATCTAAATAATAAGCATGGCAGGTTCTTGGTTCTTTGGTTTAAGAGATGCTAGTCTGAAAGTCAGAGAGAAGGATGTCTACACATGCAAATTTTCTGAAGAATTCTCTTCACCCTGAACTCCCACAACACATACACTAATTAAAGACACTCCCAGGAAGGAAAGAGGGGAAAGGTAAGTAGAGAGGAAGAGAGGAAGGAGTCAGATGTGAATTTGGGAAGCTTTGTGTCTGCCTCTGCCCCTTCAAGCTGGGTTCTGGGGTGGGGGTAGAATGCTAGATAGCCTCCTAAAGTTTTGGATATGAGCAGAGCTGGGCCTTATGCTACAGGTAAGCAAGCTTGTAGAGAAGGCTTTCTATTCCACCGTTTGGGAGACAGGCAGCATGGTCTGTTAAGGCTGCTGAGTGCCAGAGACTAGTCTGTCTGAGCTTCCTGTGGGTTTATAACAGTGAGGGAGGATTTCAGAGGGTCTCTGGTTACAGACTTGCAGTGGGAGAGAACCCATGGTCCTCTAAGAGATCTCAGGGTTACCTCATTGAAAGGATGCAGCAGGCACATGACTAGTGCTAGAGACTTGAGTGGGAGCTGAGTCAGCACCATTGCAGTGAGACCCGATTTCACTTGTGGCTGAGTCCCAAACGGGATAACTTACCTCTGAGGTAACTTGAGGTCAGTCAGAGGCCCAGGACCTAGCAGACTGAGCATGAGAGGTGGACACCTCCTCCTCAACCCACTCCCCTGCTGGGGGAGGGTGTCACAACTGAAGTATGAATTGACTAAGGCACATGTCCTCTGTTCTCCTGGTAGCCTTTACTCTGTTGCCCTCTGAGCTCACTGTCAAAGCCAGTGGTAACAGCAAGAAGATAAAAAACAATCCTGGTATTACTGCATTTATATATTAAGTGTCTGAGAAATTAATTGGTGAATTTGAGAGTATGTGGAAGTTATTAGGTTGAGCCATACAGTCTAAAATGAAATTGTAGAAGATGAAGAATGCATTTTGACATACTTTAGTTTGTAAACTAAAATTCTTACTCATTTTAGCTGTATCTGTGAGAAAAAAGTACAGAGATCATAAAGTCTATTCTTATATACAATTTCCATATAATATCCAAGGGCCATATTAGAATTCTATCAAGAAGACATACAGTTAGATTCCCATGAAACAACATGTTTGGGGATTTAAGAGCAGACTGAACTACTTTATTCTCCCCCAAAGAATCTCCATTTTCATCTTTCTCAATTATATAACTGGGTGCTCAATTTCCAGAAGTTCATATTACTGAAACATAGATTTTAAAATAAAATAATACTGTTATCATTTTCAGCAACAATTTGGTTTTGTCCACATACTGCTGACCAAGAACCCTGGGAGCGAAGATAATGCTGGATACTTATCTAGATTGCTTTTGGAGCAGCCATGTCTGGTTATTAATTTTCATTTCAAAAGGAAGATTTTGGCTAGGTTATTTTTCTAGCGCTCAGAGCAGTCAATGCTCCTGAGAATTCTTTGAGAAATTTCATATGAATATTTTTCCTTGAAACCCTATGGCTAAAAGGTATTGCTTGGTAGGCAGCTACTTGTTACATGCTTCATATAATGGAACTTTTAATTCTGAGGCAAGTAATATGCATTATCACAAGAATTTCCAAAGAAACAATATAAAATTTATGTATAGAAAGTTAGAAAATCTCCGAATAGACCCTGGGAATAAATATCAGTGACTAAATAAACACCTTATCTCAAAAGCATCCATGTCCTCTTATGATCATAATTATAGCTGCCATTGATTCAGTGCCACTTCCAGGTCAGGTCTAGAGCTGGGCATTTTATACACTTTCAATCTTTGCAACAACCTTTTTAGAAGAAATTATTATCTCTGATATAATGACTAAGAAACTAGGTTTAGAAAATTTAGATAACAGGGTTCCAAACCTTTTGGTCTATTTCCAAAATCTTTCTTCCCCACCACACTGCTTAGCTTCATACTCATTAATCTGTATTACTAGCTCATACTTTTAGCTTCATACTGTAGAAAGAACGACTCTAGTAAGTTAAATCACATGAAAATGCTGATATTTGAACTTTTTTGGGGACATAACACAGCAATTTCATAAGGTTAATTTCAATACAGTATTGGCTCAGCCCAGTCACGACTATAGATTTGGGCACTGCGGGAATCTGCAGACTGGTGTTTTTTTTTTTTCCTTTTCCTTTTTTTAATGTTTTTGTGCTATCCACATCTCGGATTGCACTGTTGATCTTGAATAGAGTGAGGTAGTTGAAAAGCAATGAATAAGTCATTTTGAATCCATCACCCCAGGAGAAAAGATGTCAAGGCAATTCTGTATGATCAAGAGAAACAGGCATGGATCCAAAGCCTGGATTTTGGTCTCAGTTCTGCCGCCTACTGCTTGTGACCTTGGGCAAGTTGTAGCTGCCCTGAAGTCTCACCAGCCTCCTCTGTGAAACGAGGCTAATCATAACTACCTCACAAAATTGTGAGGATTAAATAATTTAATTTAAAAATTTATTGCATGCTCACTATACCCAGGCTTGTGACGAGCTTTTGGTATAAACAGATCAATTAAATCTTTCTCCTGTCTTTATCCCCAAAGAGTGCATTGTCCTAAGAGAGATATGAGGAAGAAATAAACACAATATGATGTTATAAGTGCTAAATTACAGGAATGTACAAAATGTTACAGGAACAGCAAAGAGGAAATGTAATACTCATCCACTAAAACAAAATCTCAAGAGAAGAAAACCCAGGCGTCTTGTTTGCAGCTAGTAAGTCCTTCCTGAATATTGGTTAAATGAACAAGTGGTTCCTAGGGTTGAGGAATCAAACTTCACTTTCTTTGACTCTTCCATTTTCTCACTGCCCTCTCACTGATCAAATCACATCAGCCTAGCTTGTTTCTACTCCTCTCATGAACCTTTTCTGCAATAGCTTCTTCTTCTTCCTTCTTTCTTTTCTTTTCTTTTCTTTTTCTTTTTTTTGCAATTGAACAAAAAATAAAAACATATCCCCAGTGTGATTTTAAACAGGCAAGACTAGGAAATATTTCAAATACCCAGCAAAGGAAACAATTAAACAATCGATGGAGTGAAAAGGCAACCAATGGGATGGGAGAAAATATCTGCAAACCATTTATCTAATGAGGGATTAATCTCCAAAAGATACAAGAAATTCATGCAATTCTATAGCAAAAAGCCAAGTAACCCAATGAAAATATGAGCAAAGGACCTGAATACACGTTTTCCCAAAGAAGACATACAAAATGGTCAACAGGTATATGAAAAGGTGCATGGCATCATTAATAATTGGTACTGCAATTCAAAACCACAATGAGCTATTACCTGCTACCTGTTAGAATAACTGTTATCAAAAAATCGAAAGATGTGTGTTGGTGAGAATGTGGAAAAAAAGAAACCCTTGTGCACTGATGGTGGGAATGTATATTAATACAACCATTATGAAGATTCTTCAAAAACTTAAAAAAGAGAAATACCTTATGATCTAGCAATCTCACTTCTGGGCATAAATGCAAAGGAACTGAAATCATGATCTTGCAGAGATATTAGAAATCCCATGTTCATTGCAGCATTATTCACAATAGCCAAGATATGGAAACAACTGAAATGTCAATGGTTGAATGCATAAAAAAAAATGTAGTACACATAAAAAAAAATGTAGTACACAATGGAATACTATTCAGCTTTTAAAAAAAAGGGAATTTGCCATTTGTGATAACATGGATGAACCTGGAGGACATTGTGCTAAATGATACAAGTCAGAGAAAAAAGAAAAATACTGCATGATGTCACGTATCTATGAAATTAATGAATTCCTAACTGCCAAGTCAACTGGGCCCTTTCTAGCACCTGACTTATTAGTGTGTTTGTTGTTGCTGATTATGTTTTCTCAGAAACTCTGACATCATTTTTTTTTAAATGGCACTTCTGGGCACTCTCCTGTCTTCTTTTTGGGGTTTTCACTCAACTCAAAAATCTGATGTTCCTTAGGGAACATCCTGTTCTTCTTGGATAGTACTCCCACTATTGGTTTTAGGTGTTGATGATGATTCCTAAATCTTATTCCCAGGATTTCATTCTCTTTTAAGAGAGAGACTTTACATTTCCAACAATCTACCTGTCATCCTGAAATGAAAATTCTTTTGGCACATAATTCAAAATTCTCAAAAATGGGAGTCATCATCTCATCTTCCAAACACTTTGTCCCTCTTCTGGGACTATCATGCTCCTAGTACATGGTACTACCATTCACATAGTTGCTGGTGAAAAACATCCTTGATGCTTTCGTCTTCACTTATGATAATGTTATTACCAATATTTGATTTTCCTCTCATTCCCAGGCACATGGAAGGTCACATTTCCAAGACCCCTTGTAATTAGCTTGGGGGTTTAATTCTCATCAGTGCGCTATAACCAAAGTAACAGGTGTTACTTCAGATCAAACCTACTCTCTAAATCTCCATGTTCTTTTCAATTTTGTAGTGACCCAAGAAGCTCTCTTTTTCAGATAGTGCTGCCAGAATCTTCACCATCTGGGTGATTTTGTGGAGCAGGGGTCCCCCCCCCCCCCGCCAATTAACATATGATAGACATTTAGTGTAACAGGGTAGAAACCTTTGCTGTGGTAAACCACTGAGATTTTGGTGTATGTTTGATGTGTGCTTCTGACCACAACATGATTTAGCTCTCCCACTGATATATTTACCTCATCTATTACATAGAAGCTCCTTTCAAATTTTTCTTTTTCTCATATCTATTATCTTATTTCTCTTCAGGCTTGCTTTTCTGGATTACTTCCACAGCCTCCTGGCTGAGTTCACTAAATACTCAAATTTTTATCTTTCAAATTTATCTTCTACATATCTACCAGAGTGTTTAATTTAAAATACAAATATAATAATGTCACTCCCAGCTTGAATCTTTTAATGATACCTCATTACCTATAGCAGTAATTTTTAAAATTCATTCCCTGGAACAGTTAATTGGTGTTCTGGGGGAAAAAAAACACTCTAAAAGACTAATGTCCCCAGATTCAAAAAGGTTGAACCAATAATTCACAGAGTCTTGGAGGTTTACAAATGCACATCATTAGAATATTATAATATCATGTGGTAAAAAAATTAGCAGAACTTGTTTTAAATTGTCTTTCCCTGATTGCTGGACCCCTACCCATTTTAGAAGAATGGCATTTAGTATCCAATATCAGAACATTGTCTAAACGCTTCCCTTGTCTCCCAAGGCTCTTTATGATCTCCCTCTGTCTATCCTTCCAGCTTCTTCTCCTACTACCTTCTACTTCACAGTTTATGCTTCAGCAACATTAAATGCCTAAAGATCTTGAATACATGGTGCATGGGAGAAATTTTGCTTTCAGCAATGCTATTTATTTCAACTGGAATGCCATGACTTCAAACCCATGCTAATCACCCATACAACTTATGGTCAGTCTTTTAGACCAAGTTCAGATAATGTTTGCTGCAAGAGGCTGTGGTGTAAAACCTAAAATTAAGGCTCAATACGACGTGCTGCCCTGAAGTCTAGTGAAATCAGGAAGCATGACTTGTTCCTGTGGATAACGGCCTATAGACTAATAACCCTCCTTATCAGGGGGACCAGGCACAGGTTCTGCTTCTTCCTAAATAATGGGTTTCAATTCCCTGCCAGCCTTGTTTGAATAATCAAAGAAGCCAATCATATCCACACCTCCTCCCTGTGGAAACCAGGGTGCACCTCACTCTCTCGATGCCACAAAGCCTACCTCCCAGGCCCTAATTGTTCATTGTGTGCCCGAGTGCAACCCTTACATGACCTTCATGGACACCTGTATGATTAATAGACTGCTGTTGATGTCTTCCATCTGCAGTCAGGTATCGCATGTTCAGCCACTCTAGGGCAGGAATCCTTCTCTTGCTAACAGAATGAACAGGCAATTAAATCGGAGATTTTCATAGACATCTTGCCTCACAGTTCCCCTAATCCAACCTGACCTAATAGGCACTTTGTATGTACTTTTCCTTGCACTTGACACATTTTATTGTAATTATGTCTTTATGTGTCTGTCTCTGTATTAGATTGTGGACTCCTTGATGTCTGACACCAAGCTTCACCTACTCAGTGTCTTAAACATTGTTTTCACAATGCTGCTTGTGAATCTAATGGGAATATTAAATAATGTGTCTTAATGAGCATGCTTGTAAGTCATAGCTCAAGGCTCCACAAGGTTGACATGGTCCTTATTGTAGAGGATCTTGATCTTTTATTGAGCAATCTGCCTTAAAACCACACATGTTAAGAGGCAGGGCTGGATTTTAATGTATCTCTTAAGACTGTGGTCTTTGTATGTAGATCGATGTGCCCAATGACTTGGTGATGCGGGGGTAAAACTCATGGAAATGTGACTTTCCTTTTGCCCCCCAGTTGGTGACGGAATCCAAAATTGGGCAAAAAAAGGTACAAAGAACCTCACATTCTGAAGATAAGCACAAACAGGTGGGACTACATGTCCCTTCCTGGGGGTACTGAGCAGCAGACACTGCCCTTTCAATCACCATTCCCACACCAGCCTAAATAAAAAGAATGGAAGAAGAGAGAAAAGAGGGTATGGAGACAGAGGAAGTAAAGGAGGAACGAATCGCTTGAGGTAATTCTCAGGGTGTGAGCTGTCAGCTAGTGGAGAAGGTTACGGCTTTCTCTCCACCTCTTCAGAGGAAGAAAAGAGTAAACCACTTAAAAACTTGCAGGAAGAAACACTTTGCATCTCCTTCCTGCAGGGACTCTTTACTTAGCAACAGACTTGTTGATATGCCCCCATGCCGGCAGGGAAAGGGTGCAAGACCAGGTAGAGAGGAAGAGGGAAAACAGGGCAGCAGCCTGTCCTCCACTGTTTCCAGGGGCTCAAGTGGACCCTCTAAGAGGGCTGCCTGTAGGGCAAGTGGACCAGCAGAAAGAGGTTTGGTGATTCTCAGGGCCAGGATATGTGTGTGTGCGGGTGTGTGTGTGTGTGTGTGTGTGTGTGTAGGGGGTGTTGGTGGGAGCGTGTTAATTGGTGGTGGTAGCTGTTTACCTTCATATCAGGGAACTGTGTAATGAGGAAGCCCCCATCTCCCCAGAACTTATACCCAAAGAGAGAGGCAGTCTTTGGATGCCTGCCATGCAGAGGGCATGCCTGGTCAGACTGGGTAAGCGGGAGAAGCACTGCCATCTGGCACAGGTTGCAGTCACTTGGCCATGAAGCACAGACCATTTTTTTTCTTCATACACATTCCTCCTTCCAATATCTAGTCCCAGCGAGGAAGGCAGAGTGACAGCGCAGACCCCGCCCCTTTCCCTCCTACTAGGATTATGTGAGCTACAGGGCGGGAAAGGGAGAGTTAGTGGGAAGCACTTGGAGTTTTATTTTATTTTACTACATGAATAAAAGAAGCTTTATATGACAAAGATAGAGACAGAGAATGGGATTGGAATTTTAAACAGGACTGAGTTTTGTTGGTAAGTAACTGAACGTGGACAGAGAGTTATGGAAACAGCTTGAGGCAAAGGGATAGAAAGGGGAGAGTCATTAGCATATTGAGGGCCAGGATCAGAGAAAAAAAACACAAACTTCTGTTTGAACCCAACAAGTTCTGGCTGTTTAGTTAACTGGCCACCTGAAGAGACTGTTAAAGTGACAGCCTCCTTGCTTCACACAAAGTGAATTTAGTTCCGACAGTGGAATGTGAGAAAACGTTTTCTATACTTCTCAGGGGAATGCCTAAGAACTCGTTCCTGTCCACTGTAAGGATCCGCTTATGAGCAGCTTGGTGGTGTCCCTGATTAAAGGCGACTCCTTGCTCCTTCTGAGAGACCCCGGGAAGACAAGCAGCTGAGCACGGCTGTCCGTCTCTAACGTTCCAGGTGTTAGCCCGTCTTGGAGCACAGTAAATACCTGCAGGGCATGTGGTGTACACAGCAACTTCCCAGAAATCTAGAAGTCACAGATATCGTGATGTTTCTTTCATCATAATCCTTAATTTTAGCTTTCAGTGGTTCTCAATCTTCTGGCCCTTTAAAACAGTTCCTCATGTTTTTACCCCCAACCATGAAATTATTTTCGTTGCTACTTCATAACCGTAATGTTGCTACTGTTATGAATCATAATGTAAATATCTGATATGCAGGATGGTCTTAGGCGACCCCTGTGAAAGGGTCGTTCGACCGCCAAAGGGGTCGCGACCCACAGGTTGAGAACCACTGGCTTAACTGGATCATTATTCTGAGTGTCGCCTAAAGTCTCCCATAATATATCCTTAAACTGAATATGAATTAGTGGGATACAAAAGATTTGCTTACCAAATCCTAAACGGCCACTACAAACCTTGAGGACAACAATAAAACTATGTACACACATGTGAAGAGTCCAACTCTTCACTGTAATGAATGGGAAACCTGAAGCTCGCTCGGAAGGGCTATGGTTTGCTCAGGATCTCACAGCTGGTTAAATGGCAGAACAAGGTCTTTTTTTTATGACACAGAAAAGCAGGTTTGGGAGAGTTACTTGGAGAACTAAAGAGAAGCATAGCTATGATACTGTCTATATTTAAATTTGATTTTTTTAAAAAAAATATTTTATTGATTTTTTTACAGAGAGGAAGGGAGAGAGATAGAGAGTTAGAAACATCGATGAGAGAGAAACATCGATCAGCTGCCTCCTACACATCTCCTACTGGGGATGTGCGCACAACCCAGGTACATGCCCTTGACCGGAATCGAACCTGGGACCTTTCAGTCCGCAGGCCGACGCTCTATCCACTGAGCCAAACCGGTTTCGGCTTTAAATTTGATTTTTGCTCTCTGTTTCTTTTAGTGTGGGTTGTAGAGTAAAAAAAGGAAAGCAAAGATAAAATCACAAAATACCTACCCTTTGTTGCATGTTCATGGTCAGTCAATCTTGAAGTTATAAAACATAAGCCTTTTGCAACTGTTACGTTATGCAATGTCGATGTCTTCACTTGTGAAGGTGCTTATGTTTTCAAGACACTAATCATCCACACAGGTGTGGGAGGGTGCGAGGTTAGGCTGAAAGAGGTTCTGGATAGGCAAAGTATATCAGGACTGGAAGGGAATTTGGAAAGTGACTCTCTTACTTTGCCAAGGGGAAGCTAAGGCCCAGAGAGAGTAAAACTTGGTTGAGCTCACACAATTAAGATGGACCACCTCCCCACCTCTGAGCTGCTAAACGGGAGAGAAACAAGTGTCTGTGTGAGCCAGTGAATTGTGGGGTTTATTTGTTCTTGCAACGTAGTCTGTGTTCTACCTACATGGCAACATGACAAGATGACCAGTGAGGAGATGAAGGCTGATGACAGGATGGGAACTACAAATTACTGCCCAGCAGCATAGCAAAGGGATTCACTGGACAGAAGAGCCCATGAAAGGTTTCCAGGAAAGCATAACATTTACCTGATTAGACTTTTCCTGCATTCATTGCATGTGGTCAGATAGAAGGTCAATTATCAATACTTTCCTAACAGTTTAGGGTCTCTATGAGCAGATAAGGGATGTACAGTGAAGTTATCCCTTCTCTGTCAGGGTGAGAGTTCTGCCTCCTTAGAGCTGCCTTTCATAGCTAGAGGAAGCTTTGATTTGAGCTATAAATTATTTATTGAGCTTCTATTTTTGGTCAATTCTCGGGGTGGTGTGCTAATGTGGGATACAGAGAAGTACTAGACAAGGTAGCTCTCTAAAGGCACTTACAGTCTAATCAGGGAACCCTGAGCTATATTAAGAGACACATGCAATAATGTAGTATATGAGAAATTCACCAGTCCGCAGCAAGGTGTCTAGAGAATGATGCTTGAAATGAGTTTTGAATGGAAGGTAATAACGGTAATGCCTACTAATTATTTTGCACATGCCATGTGCCAGCAGTATTTGGATAAGCAGACAGGAACATAAACATTTCAGGCAAGGGAATAGAGAGGCTCGGAAGGAAGGGAGTCAGATTGCACGTGGTGGGCATGTCCAGGTTTTGCAGAAGGAATGCAGCATTGGGTGTTGGAGACATCACACAATGTTGGTACCCCAGGTGATAACCCACTTACAATGCGACAATCTCATATCACAAAATCTCAGAAAGCATTTTAATAGCCTAAGATGCAGTAGAAACGAAAACGTGATAGCGCATAGAATCAGTTAGGTAAACGTGAAGTGTAAGTCACATACTTTTTGTGCATGTTGTAGTGTAAATCGTGAAACTTTTCATCATGATAGAAATTAAAATCAAAGAATTACGAAAGCTAGCTCATGGAGGAGTCTACTCCTGCTGTGTGATGTTATTCTTCTGTTATTGAAGAATACGACGGGGAAAGAATGGTGGTGGTGTTGAGATTCTTTTCCCTGCCTACTTCATGCTATTCTTCTAATGCTAGGGCTCTCTGTAATGGTGATAAAGGGAAGACTTGCTTGAAGCCAGATTGTGAATCTTACATGGTTGAATTTATCCCTCGGACAATGAGAAGCATTTTAAAATCAGTTGGTGGCATAATGAGAATGTCTTTATGGAGAAATTAATGTGTGGGGGACAACACTGAAGAAAAAAATGTTGTGTTTTTTTCATTTTGCAATGAATAATTCATTGCAATGTAATCTGAGGGCCATTAGGAAACATCCCACTATCAGGGCAACAGATGATTCATTTTCTGGCAGAGACTAGTTACAGGGATTCTCTTACATGCACACTGAAGATATCTGGGTCTTGGAAAAATGGCTCAATATATAGATACATTTGGATGAAAGAGGAAGTCAGACACATTCTACATCAGGGGTCCTCAAACTTTATCAACAGGGGGCCAGTTCACTGTCCCTCAGACCGTTGGAGGGCCGGACTATAGTTTAAAAAAAAAACTATGAACAAATTCCTATGCACACTGCACATATCTTATTTTGAAGTAAAAAAACAAAACAGGAACAAATACGATATTTGTATTTGCATGTGGCCCGAGGGCTGTAGTTTGAGGACCCCCGTTCTACATGATGCAATAGCCCCATAGGTATACCAAATGGGGACCTATGACATAGGATACTGAATGTTATAGTGGAGACCGCCAAAGTTAAATTTGCCTATGACATACTTTTATCTACTGTGTCAATCAGAGTTCCAGCAGAAAACCAGATGGCATACTCAATGTTCAAGAGTTAATAAAAGGGTTATTTACAACCCCAGTGACAGGGCTAAGAGAAACCAGCAAGGGCCAGCCAGTTTAGCATTCCAGGGCCAGCGATAGCTGGGGAGCCAGTTACCAACCACTCCTAGGACGGAAGGGACAAGAGGAGAGAGCAGGTTACCTGTGCTCACAATCCAGAGGTATTGATTCTGTAGAGGAAGACTGCCAGCAGGAGCTGTGTGGCCTTGGTCAAGGGATGGAATCAATCCATGGCAGTGAGGGAACCACAGGAATAAATACATTGATCTCTCTCTCATCTCGTTCTCTGATATCCTGCCCATGCCCCCCATTGGTAAAATCAGCCAGAAGGCTGAGGGCAAGCCAGCCATGGACACAGTCCATGAAAGTCAACCTCCCAGAACACTGAGCAGAGTGGAGAAGGGTGGAGAGAGGTGGGGAGTGGTGGTGGGCGGTGGGGGTGGAACACAGGGAAGACATCTCACATGAAACTTCCTGGTGTTACTAATCCCTAAAACCTAGGATGGGAAGAAATGATTCCTAGCCAAAATACCTCTCCAATGGGCCTCCTTTTAAAACGCAAGATAGCCTGGAAATAGTAGAACTAAATCAAGTGAAACTAAGTGACAATTAAATAATAAATGAATAATAGGTTAAAAAGTAGGAGGATATTGAAAGGATAAACCAATTAAAAAACATAGATTATGTATGTTTTGCAATTTTACTGAGGACTAGCCATACCTCAGCTGTTGAGGTTTTGTCTGTGCTTCTTTTTTATTTTTTAAATATATTTTTATTGATTTCAGAGAGGAAATTGAGAGGGAGAGAGAGATAGAAACATCATTGATGAGAGAGAATCATTGACTGGCTGCCTCCTGCTCCTTGCTCCCTACTGGGGATCAAGTCTGCAAGCCAGACATGTACCCTTGACCAGAATCAAACCCAGGACCCTTCAGTCCGGAGGCT
>NW_005871096.1:14275-140170 GCF_000147115.1 Myotis lucifugus
TGAGCCAAACCAGCCAGGGCTTATCTGTGTTTCTTTATTGTAAGCAGTTGGAAGGACTGAGCTGAGGACTAGACAACAATAGTATTGGCACACCTCGTTTTATTGCACGTTGCTTTATTGAGCTTTGCAGGCATTGCATTTTCAGCAACACTGGGGCAAGATCTTCCACCAGCAAAAAGATTACAACTCACTGAAGACTCAGGTAACGGTTAACATTTTTTTTTTAACAATAAAATATGTTTAAATTAAGGTAGGTTAATTGATTTTTTAATCTAATGCTATTTGCACACTTAATAGACTATAAACATAACTTTTATATGTACTGGAAAACCAAAAAATTCCCTTGACTTGCTTTATTGCAATGATATGGAATCCAACCCACAATATCTCTGCAATATGCTTGTCTTTCTTTCTTTTTTTCATATGAGAATTGAAGAGGTGAAAGGAAGGACAGGAACCAAGGATACGCTTTCAGAGTATGGCTTTCTAGGAGTTCATTTCTTTCCCTTTTTTGGTTTATTGATTTTATTTCCTATTGCATCAAGAACATGTGCTGACATACAAACCAGCATCTCAATATTTTAAAATTTCTTGTTGCCATGGTGTATGCTGATTACTTATTTCCCCCCTCTAGTTCCATTTTAGTTCGTTCTGCTTAATTCTTTAGGATTCTTGTTTTTCTGTTGTCTTCACGTTCTATCTCAGATTCTTTTCTATTTTGTTTTAAGAAAAAAAATTTGGAACAATCTTTATTTTATGCTCAACTTGTAAGTATTGCTTTTAACTTGGCTACACTTGTTTTAGCTTTTACCTGTCATCCCTCTGACTTTCATGTTTCTAGTTTTTTATCTCACTGGCTCTAGGTCTTATGTTTTTTTATTTATGCTGGGTTACTTTAAATTTTTATACCTCTTATTTTTATACCTCTTATATTTTGATTTTTAAAAATTACTGGTTTTAGATAATTTTTCCTTCTATTCCTTAGGTTTATCTTTAATAAACTTTAAAGTTTTAGACTATTTTTTTCTGTATTTTATCCTTTAATTTTACTTAGACTTAATATTATGCTTTTATTTGCTTTTTAAATTTCTTCTCTGCCTTCATCATTCTACTATAACATTCTTGCTCCTCTCCCCTCCCCCGCAACCCCTTCTCCTTCTCCTACTTTTTATCCTTATTCTTCTTTCCTTTATTTTATACCTTGTTTTTATCATTTTAAGAAGGGTTTATAATTTGAAGAAAACCCATAAAGTAAATGGAATTTTTGGAGGCCTTCTTCTAGCCACCTGTCCCTCAGCCACTTTTTTACTATCCCCTTAATGACCTCTCAGTTCATTGAAAGATAATTTCCCCAAATCCTCTCTCCAGAATCCTCAAAAACAATCCACATCAATACCAGCTTATTTTAGCCACTTCTCTGTTGGTTGATTCTCTGACTTAGTCTGTGCAGGCTATTATAACAGAACTAGAGGCCCGGTGCACAAATTTGTGCAGCAGTGGAGTCTCTTGGCCTGGCCTGTGGGATCAGGCTAAAACCAGCTCTCTGTCATCCCCTGAGGGGTCCCAGATTGTGAGAGGGTGCAGGCCAGGCTGAGGGACCCCACCAGTGCATGATTGGGGCCGGGGAGGGACACGGGAGTTTGGCCAGCTGGGGAGGGATCTCGGGAGGGCTCCAGGGCATGTCCGGCCCATCTAGCTCAGTCCCGATAGGCCAGACCCCAGCAGCAAGCTAATCTACTGGTCAGAGCATCTGCCCCCTGGTGGTCAGTGCACATCATAGCAATTAGTCGACTGGTTGACTGTCTGTCCCTTGGTGGTCAGTGCACATCATAGGGAGCAGTTGAGCAGCTTTAGCATATCATTAGCATATTACACTTCGATTGGTTGAATGGATGACCGGACATTTAGCATATTAGTCTTTTATTATATAGGATACCATAGACTGGGTGACTTATAGACAACAGAACTTGATTCCTCATGGTTCTGGAGGCTGGGAAATCCAAAGTCAAGGTGTCAGCATCTTCCGTGTCTGGTTAAGTCCTACTTCCTGGTTCATAGAAGGTCCTCTTCTTGCTGTGTCTTTACACAAGACCTCTCTGAGTTTTTTTGCTAAGGACACTAATCTTATTTATACCCTCACACTGGGGATTAGATTTCCATATATGAATTTTGCAGGGACATAAATATCCAGTCCGCTGCAGGTCCTATGGATAAGGCTTCTGTGATGCTGCTTTCCTGCTGCCTGCAGTTTCTATGGTGCGATTTTAGACCCTTTCTATCTTCAGTCATTAGATAAGAGTAGCATTGGGAATAAGTCAATTAGCCTCTTTCCTCCCTTGACCTTCGGACTGTTACTGAGGTCCCCGGCTCATAAGATAGAATGTTCTTCTCTTCTGATTCAGCATTTCGGAAGTTAGCCATGATTGATCTTGATGTGCACCTGCCCCTGTCAAAGTGAACAGTACTTCTCTTCTTTGATCTTCTGTTTACTTATTCTTCACAGCCTAGAGTGGCGTTAATCACCTATGTTGCTCTAAGTGCCATGACTGCCAGGTGGTCTGATAGAGCCTAACTTGGAGTCATTAGGGAAAGAGCAGGATTGCTTCCCTGTGAGCTGTTTTTCTCACTATGGGCTTATTAACCTAAATAGAAAATTATCCTCCAGGCCATTCTCACCAAACTTTACTTTAGAACAGACAGAACCTGTTGTTCATTCTGTTTCTATGCTATATTGGTAATTAGAAAACAGAGAAGAGTTAAGATGGAACAATTTTAAGGCCAGTGATCTGTCCTCCCCTCTTCCATTATCCCATTGCCAACACACACAAAACTTGGCTCATTTCTAATTTTATGTCATGGTATATGATGGTCCATGGTGTATAGTGTATATGGCATGGTGGTACAGAAGACAGGCTCTGAAGAAAAACTGGGTTTGAATCTCAACTCTCATACTCATTAGATAGTTCTATCATGAACAAATTACTTAAACACTTTCTGCCTCCACTTCTTTATCTCTAAAATGGGTATAATAAATTGCTTAAGATATAAAGTGCTTACCACTTTACCTGGGACAATATAATTTCTCAATAATGTAAATTGTTACTATCATTTAAGACTCAGTTCAGGGGATTTTATCTACATGAAATAGTCCATGACTGAGCCCCATAGGAGCTCACACATGTGCATATTCAGACACATACCCTCTTTTTTCAGTCTGGTGCTTCACATACCTTTTCAACATAGCATTTTGTGCATATCTCTTTATGGAATTTTACAGTGTACTAATGGCATCTCTTTACATGTATTCTTCTTCTGTTATTAGATAAATATCTTGAGTTCAGGGATTATGTCTTTTTCACTTTGACATTCTCAATAGCAAACATAGCTAGTACATAGTGTGTTTAATAGATATTTAATAAAAAATGGTAATGAATGTTTGATGCCTTAAGATTTTTAATAACTATGCCCTACGTAACTTAAAGGAAAGGTTCTTCCTCTTAATTCTTAAGCAACAGATGGATAATAACCTCAACTTCTATATACTCTCTGTCTGTCTTCTTTTTTTAATATATTTTTTAAATTGTTTTATTGCTTAAAGTATTACAAAAGAGTATTACATATGTCTCCTTTTTTTCCCGTCCTTGACAATCCCCCGGCCTCCCCTACCCCCCAGTGTCTTATGTCCTTTGGTTATGCTTATATGCATGCATACAAGTCCTTCGGTTGATCTCTTACCCCACCCCCCGCCCCCCAACCCTCCCCGGCCTTCCCGCTGTAGTTTGACAGTCTGTTCGAGGCTGCTCTACCTCTGTATCTATTTTTGTTCTTAAGTTTATAATGGTCTTTATTATCCATAAATGAGTGAGATCATGTGGTATTTTTCCTTCATTGACTGGCTTATTTCACTTAGCATAATGCTCTCCAGTTCCATCCATGCTGTTGCAAATGGTAAAAATTCCTTCTTTTTTACAGCAGCATAGTATTCCATCGTGTAGATGTACGACAGTTTTCTAATCCATTCATCTACTGATGGGCACTTAGGCTGTTTCCAGATCTTAACTATGGTGAATTGTGCTGCTATGAACATAGGGGTGCATATATCCTTTCTGATTGGTGTTTCTGGTTTCTTGGGATATATTCCTAGAAGTGGGATCACAGGGTCAAATGGGAGTTCCATCTTTAGTTTTTTGAGGAAACTCCATACTGTCTTCCATAGTGGCTGCACCAGTCTGCATTCCCACCAGCAGTGCACGAGTGTTCCTTTTTCTCCACATCCTCTCCAGCACTTGTCCTTTGTTGATTTGTTGATGATAGCCATTCTGACAGGTGTGAGATGGTACCTCATTGTTGTTTTGATTTGCATTTCTTGGATAATTAGTGACTTTGAGCATGTTTTCATATGTCCCTTGGCTTTCTGAAAGTCCTCTTTTTTTTAATTGTATATTTATTTTTAAACATATATTTTTTTTATTTTTTATTTTATAATACTACCCCAGCTCAAGACATACTGTTAAGTATATATTAATATATTTTGTTTTTTGTTTTTTTTTGTTTGTTTGTTTTTATTTTTATTTTTGCTTAAAGTATTACAAAGGGTCTTACATATGTCTTTGAAAAGTGTCTCTTTAGGTCCTTTGCCCATTTTTTGATTGGATTGCTTATCTTCCTTTTGTTAAGTTGTATGAGTTACCTATAAATGTTGGAGATTAAACCCTTATCAGTGATAATATTGGCAAATATGTTCTCCCATGCATGGGCTTTCTTGTTGTTTTGTTGATGGTTTCTTTTGCTGTGCAGAAGCTTTTTATTTTGATGTAGTCCCATTTGTTTATTTTCTCTTTAGTTTCCAATGCCCTAGGAGCTGTATCAGTGAAGAAATTGCTTCGGCATATGTCTGAGATTTTGTTGCCTTTGGATTCTTCTAGTATTTTTATGGTTTCCCGTCTTACATTTAAGTCCTTTATCCATTTTGAGTTTATTTTTGTGTATGGTGTAAGTTGGTGGTCTAGTTTCATTTTTTTGCATGTATCTGTCCAATTTTCCCAACACCATTTATTGAAGAGACTATCTTGACTCCATTGTATGTTCTTGCCTCCTTTGTCAAATATTAATTGAGCATATTGGTTCGGGTCATTTTCTGGGCTCTCTAGTCTATTCCATTGATCTATATGTCTGTTCTTGTGCCAGTACCAGGCAGTTTTGAGAACAGTGGCTTTGTAATACAGCTTGATATCTGGTATTGAGATCCCACCTACTTTGTTCTTTCTCAGGATTGCTGCAGCTATTCGGGGTCTTTTTTTATTCCAGATGAATTTTTGGAGAGTTTGTTCTAGGTCTGTGAAATATGCCGTTGGTATTTTAATGGGAAGTGCGTTGAATTTATAGATTGCTTTGGGTAGTATGGACATTTTGATGATGTTGATTCTACCAATCCAAGAACATGGTATGTGCTTCCATCTGTTTATGTCTTCCTCTATCTTTTTTTTCAATGTCCTGTAGTTTTCTGAGTAGAGGTCTTTTACCTCTTTAGTTAAGTTTATTCCTAGGTATCTTAATTTTTTTGGTGCGATGGTAAATGGGATTGCTTTTTTAGTCTCTCTTTCTGTAAGTTCACTATTGGTGTATAGAAATGCCATAGATTTCTTGGCGTTAATTTTGTATCCTGCTACATTGCCAAATTCATTTATTAAGTCTAATAGTTTTTTGATGGAGTCTTTAGGGTTTTTTATGTATAATATCATGTCATCTGCAAATAAGGACAGTTTTACTTCTTCTTTTCCAATTTGGATGCCTTTTATTTCTTCTTCTTGTCTAATTGCAATGGCTAATACTTCCAGTACTATGTTGAACAGGAGTGGTGAGAGTGGGCATCCCTGTCTTGTTCCTGTTCTTAGGGGAAATGGTGTTAGTTTTTGTCCATTGAGTATGATGTTGGCTGTGGGCCTGTCATATATGGCTTTTATTATGTTGAGGTATGATCCTTCTATTCCCACCTTGCTGAGAGTTTTTATCAAAAATGGGTGTTGGATTTTGTCAAATGCTTTTTCTGCATCAATTGATATGACCATGTGGTTTTTTTCTTTCAATTTGTTTATGTGATGTATCACGTTTATTGATTTTTGGATATTGTACCATCCTTGCATCCCTGGGATAAATCCTACTTGGTTATGGTGTATGATCTTTCTGATGTACTGCTGGATCCGATTTGCTAAGATTTTGTTGAGGATTTTGGCATCTATGTTCATGAGGGATATTGGCCTGTAATTCTCTTTCATTGTGTTGTCTTTACCTGGTTTTGGTATTAGGGTGATGCTGGCTTCATAGAATGAGTTTGGAAGTGTTCCTTCCTCTTGAATTTTTTGGAGTAGTCTGAGGAGGATAGGTTTTAGTTCTTCCTTGAATGTTGGGTAAAACTCCCCTGTGAAGCCGTCTGGTCCTGGGCTTTTGTTTGCTGGAAGCTTTTTGATGACTGTGTCAATTTCTTCCATAGTTATTGGCCTATTGAGATTTTTAGATTCTTCCTGATTGAGTTTTGGAATGTTGTATTTTTCTAGGAATATGTCCATTTCCTTCAGGTTGTCTAGTTTGTTGGAGTAGAGCTGTCCATAGTATTTTTTAACAATCATTTGTATTTCTGTGGGGTCTGTTGTTATTTTGCCTCTATCATTTCTGATTTTGTTTATTTGGGTCCTCTCTGTTTGCTTCTTGGTGAGCCTGGCTAGAGGTTCATCAATCTTGTTTATCCTTTCAAAGAACCAGCTCTTGGTTTCATTGATTTTCTGTATTGTTTTTTTGGTCTCTATGTCATTGATTTCTGCTCTAATCTTTATTATCTCCTTCCTTCTGCTCACTCTGGGCTTTTCTTGTTGCTCTCTTTCTAATTCTTTGAGATGTAGAGTTAGATGATTTACTACCATTTTTTCTTGTTTTTTGAGATAGGCCTGTAGAGCTATAAACTTCCCTCTCAGGACTGCTTTCATTGTGTTCCATAGGTTTTGGATTGTTGTATTTTCATTGTCATTAGTTTCCAGGATGTTTTCAATTTCTTCTTTGATTTCATTGGTAACCCAATCAATATTTAATAACATGCTATTCAGCTTCCAAGTGTTTGAGTATTTTGGGTTGTATTTATTGTAGTTTATTTCTAATATTATGCCATTGTGGTCTGAGAAGATGCTTGGTATGATTTCAATCTTCTTGAATTTGGGGAGACTTTGTTTGTGACCCAATATGTGGTCTATTTTTGAAAATGTCCCATGAGCACTTGAGAAGGCTTTGGGGTGAAATGTTCTGAAGATGTCAATTAAGTCCATCTGATCTAGTGAGTCATTTAGGATTGCTGTTTCTTTGCCGATTTTTAAAAAAATATATTTTATTGATTTTTTACAGAGAGGAAGGGAGAGAGATAGAGAGTCAGAAACATTGATGAGAGAGAAACATCGACCAGCTGCCTCCTGCACATCTCCTACTGGGGATGTGCCCGCAATCCAGGTACATGCCCTTGACCGGAATCGAACCAGGCACCTTTCAGTCCGCAGGCCGACGCTCTATCCACTGAGCTAAACCGGTTTCGGCATCTTTGCCGATTTTTTATCTAGAGGATTTATCCAGTGATGTCAGTCCCCTACTATGATTGTATTGTTGTCGCTCTCTCCCTTGATATCTTCCAGGAGTTTTTTTTATGTATTTGGGTGCTCCTGCATTGGGTGCATATGTGTTTATCAGAGTTATATTCTCTTGTTGTATTGATCCCTTTAGTATTATGAAGTGACCTTCCTTATCTCTTGTTATGACCTTCACTTTGAGGTCTATTTTGTCTGATATAAGTATTGCTACCCCAGGTTTTTTTTCATTTCCATTTGCCTTAAAGATATTTTTCCATCCCTTCCCTTTCAGTCTGTGTGAGTCCCTTCTTCTGAGGTGGGTCTCTTGTAGACAGCAAATATATGGGTCATGTTTTTTTATCCATTCAGCCACTCGATGTCTTTTTGATTGGAGCATTTAGTCCACTTACATTTAAAGTTATTATTGAAAGGTACTTGTTTGTAGCCATTTCTATTTTTTGTGCCTGTTTTCTTTCTTAGCTTTTTATTTCTTCTTTTTACACCAGTGCCTTTAGCATTTCTTGCATTGCTGGCTTGGTGGTGATAAACTCCCTTAGACTTTTTTTGTCTGTGAAGCTTCTTATTTCCCCTTCAATTTTGAATGATAGCCTTGCTGGATAGAGTATTCTTGGATTCATTCCTTTGTTTTGCATCACTTTGTAAATTTCCATCCATTCTTTTCTGGCCTGATGTGTTTCTGTTGAGAAATCATTTGATAATCTAATGGGAGATCCCTTGTATGTAACTTTCCGTCTCTCTCTTGCAGCCTTTAAGATTCTCTCTTTGTCCTGAACATTTGCCATGGTAATTATGATGTGTCTTGGTGTGGGTCTTTTCGGATTCATCTTGTTTGGGACTCTTTGTGCTTGTGTGACTTTTTTCTTCCCCACCTCAGGGAAGTTTTCTAATATTATTTCTTCCAATAGGTTTTCTAACCCTTGTTCCTCTTTCTGTTGTTCTGGCACCCCTATTATTCATATGTTGTTTTGTTTTATGTTGTCCCATAGCTCCCTTAGGCTCTCCTCCTGTCTTTTAATTTTTTTCTCCAATTGCAGTTCAGTTTGGGTGTGTTTTGCTTCCCTGTCTTCTAATTCGCTAATTCAGTCCTCTGCCTCTCCTAGTCTACTGTTGAAACTTTCAATGGTGTTTTTTATTGCAGCTATATCACTCCATTTCTTCTTGGTTCTTACATAAGTTATTGATTTTTTTCATCCATTTCTTTTTGATTCTTACATAAGTTGTTGATTTTTTCCTCCATCCGGTTTAGGCATTCTAGGACCCTTAATCTGAATTATTTTTCTGTCATGTTGCATGCCTCTGTTTCACTTAGCTGCTTTTCTGGCGAGTCCTCCTTTTCTTTCCTTTGGGGGTTTCTTTGTCTACCCATGTTTGATCTCACCGACAGATCTAGATGTTGAGTCGTTCAGAGGCTACTTCTTGGGTGGCAGTAGCTCCTTGGGCTGTGGTTGCTCCTCGGGAGGTTGTGGTAGCAGCTGCTCCTCAGTTGGCAGCAGCTTCTCTGGTGGGTGCTGTTCACAGCCATGGTGGCTCCTCTGACTGGTTGGGGAGGCTTCTCACACAGCTGCTGTTCCTCAGACAGAGGGTGTGCTGATCATGAGGCTGCTGTTCCTTGGATGGGGGCGGGCTACACACGCAGCTGCTACTCCTTGAACTGGGGCAGACTGCTCACGTGGCTGCTATTCCTTGAATGGGGGCTGGCTGCACGCTGCTGTTTTTCCTCTGATGTGGTGGGCTGCTTGTGGGGCTACTGCTCCTTGGACTTGGATAGGTTGATTGCAAGTCTGCTGCTCCTCGGATGGGGGTGGGCTGCTTGCGCGGCTGCTGCTCTTTGGACGGGAGTGAGCTGCACGCGTGGCTGCTCCTCCTCGGACAGGGACGGGCCACACACCCGGCTGCTGCTCGTCAGACAGGTGCAGGCTGTGTGTGGCTCTGCTCCTCGGACCAGTGCGTGCTGCGCGGAGTTGCCGTTCCTCAGACGTGGGCAGTCTGCTCATGTGGCTGCTGCTCCTTGGACCGGGGTGGGCTGCTGCTACCTCCTTCGAATGGGGGCGATGGGGACAGATGGGTCTTCTGGGTAGCTACAGCTGTCTTGGAAGCCCTGACCTGAGAACCTCCTACAGATACACTGTGCTCAGAATAGGCCTCCACATCATCCCTTTTATGCCAATGACAATTGACAGAAGTGCAAAGACTTCCAGCATCACATCACAGCACAGACGTCTCTGAGCATCATCAAGGAGCCCCCACTCCTCTTGAGGGAAGGCAATGGCCACGTCCTCAAAGTTCATATCCAGCAATGAGCTGAAGCCTGTGAGTCCTTGAAGAAACTCTCTTTCTGTCTTCTGAGCATCCAGATGGATAAGACTTTTCTGTAGTCAAAATTATGGCCAGGTTAATGAATCACTATATGAAAGAAAAATAAGACTCACGTCACCCTATATAAATTTGTGATAAATAATAAACTACTATGAATTTCTTTTAAAGTATTACAATTCTGTGTGTAATCAATAGTATAGAAATGTGGGCAGATTCTGATATACTGTCATTGGAGATTTGAATTTTATGTCTGAGATCATTCCCTTTATCTAATTATCTCTCTCTTGCCTTCACCCTAATTCCCCTCTCTGTTTCATAGCCAAATTTCTATGGAGTTTTCCACAGTTCCTGCATTTCCTCATTACTTATTTAGTCTACTCCAGTCAGACTTCTGGGAGTTTATGCTAATGTGGCCACGACTTTTACTCTCATTTCGCTATATTTAAGGTTTCAGTCCCCATTTTACTTGACCTCTCAGCAGCATTTGACCTTGTTGTCCTTGCCTTCCTTCTTGAAACTCTCCTCCATTGGCTTCCCTGACACCATTTTCTCCTGGTCGTGCTCCTACTTATCTGAGAGCCCTGTCTTATAATTCTTTGCAGACCTAGGCCTTCCTGTCTTCCCACTCATGCTATGTTTTATCCCTGGATGAGATATCAATGCCATTGGCTTCTGTAATGCTCTCTACCTTGATAGTCTCCAAATATATATGCCTTAGGCTAGACCTTGCCTCTGAGCTTAAGACCCATAGTCTCACTGTGAACTTGACAAATTCAGTTAACAACTAAAGCCACATCATGTTCAATATCTTCAACATGACCTCCTGAGCTTCTCATCCAAACCTGTCATCTACACAGTTGCACTAGTCATATATTTGACAGTCATCTTTGATATCTCACTCCAATCTCCAATAACGAATCTCTTCTATTTTTAGAATTTTAACACGGGAGCATCTCCTGAATCAGTTCTGTTTTCTCTATCTCCACTGATAATTCCGATTTCATCACTTTTGACTAATGCTATTGCAATATTTTCTAAGCTGCTCTAGTTGCTACCACTTTATATCTCTCCAAACTGTTTTCCAGAGTGGCAGCCAGTTACCGATTTCAAAGTGCACCTCTGCTCACGTTACCTACCCTGACTAAATTCTCTCATTGGTTTCTCACTCCTTTTAGGTCACAAGACCAAGACCTGTAACAATGTCTACAAAACCCTGAGTGGAAAGCTTCCTCACTTCTCTAACCTCTTCTCCCTCAGGCTGCCCTCACTCTGACTTCAATCACTCTGGCTTCAGCTTCATCTCCTCAAACATCCATGTTTTGTCTTGCCACAGGTCTTTGCATATGCTTCTATTTCTTCCTGAATCTGGAATATTTTTTATTTCATCCCTTTGGCTAGTTTACTATCAGCTCATAAGATATTTTCATAGGCATGTTTGCATTGTCTCCAGGAGAAACTTTATTAAGGCAAAACAAACAAACAAACAAATAAAAAAAACCAACAAAAACACATCACACAACAGCACTTGAAATTCTCTTGACCTTTTTGTTTTATTTTCTTTTACTATAATATTGCAGACACAATGAACTATGTAATGTGCCATGTTTCCTTCTGGCCACCAGCTTCTTGAGTGTCCACACTATATAGCCGTCACTGGCCTGGGTCTGGATCTAAATTAAATAGGTTTAAATTCTGGTTCCTGTATTCACCAGCTGTTTGATCCTTGTTACCCTTTCTGTGATTTTATTTTCTCATTTATAAAATAGAAATAATAATAATAATAATAATAATAATAATACTTATTCTCAAAGGGTTGATGTGAGAAGTAAATGAATTAACATGTCCAAAGCATTTGGAATGCTGTCTAGTGCCTAATAAGCACTCAATAAAATTTGGTATTATTATTATTTCCCATCTTATCACAGCTTGAATCGCCAGGGAGCTTTACGTGAAAATGACTTTTGGGTCTTACTTATATGGATTCTTGACTCAAAGCTCCACTTTACTTTGCATGTAATAACACGTATCATATTTGAAGAATAGTTTTGATTACTCAAATTCAGATTCTAAAGAAGCACAATAGACTCCCCATTGTAATGATAGATATTTTATATTAAAATAGGGGAGATGCTATTTGTAGGACTAACTGTAAAGGCATTAGGATTTGCTCCAGAGAACTGTATAATCAAATCAATAGCAGAAAGCAGCTTTGAAGCAAGGGTTTATCTGCACTCCCAACTCCACGGAAACATGGCTGCACACCATATTAGAATCCAGGCTTAGAGGCACGTTATGTTATTAACACAGGCAGTGCCTTCCACACTTGCTATGTGAAATTAGCTATTTCTTTACATATTTGAAGATGTTGGATTTCATTTTTATTTTTGAACACCAAGTAAATGGGGAAAAATAAATCAAGTCTGAATTGCAGTACTCCTGCAATCGAATCATTTAAAACACATACAGGCAACAAATACAATTGTTTCTTAGATTTTAAATCCTAAGAATGATCTTCTACTTTCTGTACTCTTTGTATTTCAGGAAAAAACACACAAAGATCTTTCTTATCCCACATCACAGATGTCTCCGTGGCTACGGACTCCACCAGCGGAATAATAACAAGAGGATTCTCAAGATTATGCTGCGTGTGCTCAGTTTTTTTTTTTTTTTTTTTTAAGCTTTCCTGCAGAGAGCTGAAACAGCCAACGTCTTTGTTGTACACCGCGTGGTTATATTTGGACAAATTAGGTGATCTCCTCCTGCCCCCAAAGTTGGTCAATGTAACAGGCTCCCAGAGTGAAACAAAATGGAAATTCATTTTTACTTCACATCTGATTCAGAGGCACTCAAGCAGAAACGCAGGCCACTATTTTGTTTAAAAAAGAAATCACCATCTGCTTTGTGTAGGGAGAAATGTTCAGGCCTCATATAATTGTGACAAGTATTTTCGGTTTAGGATCTTTTGACCACAAATTGCCCTCTGTGTTTCTTTAAAGGGAATACGTAGGCTTGGATATTAACCGAAAAGCAGAATGCGAACAGAGGCATGCTTTTGTCTGAAAATCTTGACAAGGTAACATTGGACTTAAAAGCTAGTCCTACAGAAAATGGTGTTAAAAAAAACAAAGTAAACTGTAAGAGATTGAAAATCTTGGGACAATTCCCACAATCCCCTAAGGATTTAACTTAGTAGCTTCACTGTTTGTGAATTTGGGTAATAACGGCGCCTTGATTTTACAGAATGCTTTCAGAGCAATTTCCTCACATTGGGTCATGTGTTTGCAGCTCCTAAAGTGCTCTCTCGGATAGTTAGTCACGTTGGGAAGCTGATTTAACTTTTAGGCCAATCAAGGACCATTTAGGATGAAACGTACTAATGCATGTACAAGCACTTTGGAAGTACAAAGCACTCTACAAATGTAAAGTGGCTTAGTGGCTGTTAAATCACTGATGGAAGTGTTGAGGTGTCTTTTCCAAACACTCACCTGCACTGGCAACCACTGAATGACAAATGTATACCTGAAAAAAATGACAAATGTTCCTGCCGTGATGTGCATGGCTAAGAGGTGTACCGCAGACCTCGCAGTGCTGCCTGAGCCCCTTGAGGGTGGAAACCCTTGCAAGGCCTGTGTGGTGATAGCCAAAAGCCATCAGGACTTGGACAAGACTATTTTGAGTAGCCCTCTCACTGTGCCATCATGCAGCTTATTTCACTTGATTCTCCCAGTGAGTTAAAGTACTGGAAAACTGTAGTGCAACTAGTTCTTGGACTTTTTGTGGAAAACACAATCTAAAATGTCCATGTAGCTGGGCATCATCAGACCTGAGCTATTTAATAAGAACAGAGGAGACCTTGGTTACCGATAATATTATGATCACCATTTTGATGGTGGCTATGGGAAGGACTGGTCTTTCAAAAACTGAGCCTCCCTCTCCCCCCCAAAAAAACCAAAACACAAAAAACAACACCTCTAGGTATATCACCCACACTCAGAAAATCCTTGAAATTATATTTACATTAGAGTGCTTTCAAAAGTGTTGCATTGAAATTATTATTGTTATAGACTAAATTATGATGTCCCCTTTAAAATGCATATGTTGCAGTGCTAAACCCAAGTACCTCAGAATGCTTTTTTGTAGATTAGGCCTTTACGGAAGTAACTGAGTTAAAATGAAGTCATTGGTGTAGATCATGATCAATAGGACGATGTTCTTATAAGAAGAGAGAATTTGGATACAGACACCTACAGAGAGAATTCTTCCTCCGGGCTATCTCTGGACTTGAGCTGCAAAGTTAATTCTTCCCTGGGTCTCTGGCCTGCTGGCCTGCCCTACAAATTTCACTTTCCAGCCACCACACTTTTGTAAACCAGTTCCTTAAAACAAATCTCTTGTTCCACATATTCTATTTGTTCTGTGCCTCTGGAGAACCCTGACTAATACAACTACCTATTGATATTTACATTCTTAAAAAATGTGAGTACAAACTACTCCTAAATTATATATTCAAGTTTAGTGATTGAGTGAATAGATTTCAGAGTCACATTGATGGGTTCAAATCTTGGCTCTGCCAGTTTCTGCAGTATGTTTTTGAGCAAGCCATTTAATCCCTCCGTTTTCTCATCTGTAACATGGGAATAACTGGGTTGCACTGAGAACTTAAAGAGTAAATTTAGCAGAGTGTACTGTCACATCGTAAGCTCTCAAGTTATGCTAGTTATTATTATCATTGCTGATATTTATGCATTATTTTGGTCAGGATTCTTAGTCATGGGCAGTAAGAACTGATGAAGGCTAGTTTAAATACAAAGGCATTTATTAAAAGACTAGAGGCCCATTGCACGAAGATTCGTGCAATAGGCCTTCTTTCCCCTGGCTGCCAGCACCAGTTTTTCTCTGGCACCCGGGACCCAGACCTTCACTCTGGCAACCGCCTTCCATCTTTGCTCTGGACACAGTCTTTGCTGCGGCTGGAGCCTTCAGTCTTTGCTCCTCGCTCAGGCAGGAGTCTTCAGTCTCCTTCCAGAGCTGTTCCTGTAGCTCCTTCCGCCCCCCACCTCACTCTCATAGCTTGATCGCTGCTTCACCTGCAGACCTCGCTGGTGGGCTCCTGGGTTCCAGGGGGCAGCCTTGCCTGTGGCCCGGCTTTCCGATCACGATAACGATCATGGGCTGCAGGCAAGGCGGCTCCTGGGTCCCAGGGTGCTGCCTTGCCTGTGGCCCCGCTTTCCGATCACAATCAGGATCATGGGCCACAGGCAAGGTGGCTCCTGGGTCCCGGGGTGCCGCTTTGCCTGTGGCCTGGCTTTCCGATCACGATCATGAACACAGGCCGCAGGCAAGGTGGCTCCTGGGTCCCGGGGGGTTGTCTTGCCTGTGGCTTGGCTTTTCGGCAGCTCCTGGGGTGCACACGGGGGTCTGGATGGCGGCTCCCTGTGTCCCGCCCTGCCTGCAGTATGCAAATTACCCACCATCTTTGTTGGTGGTTAATTTGCATATCGTTCTGATTAGCCAATGGGAGGCATAGCAAAGGTACGGTCAATTACCATGTCTGTCTATTATTAGATAGGATATTTGGGAGCTCACGGATTCCATGAGACTGTCAGAGAACCAGGCTCTGAGGTCACCAGAAATCATTGCCAGATGAATGTCATAGAATTGGCCCTGTGAGACCCCACTTCTACTGCCCTGCATGCACTTCTACCATTAACACCATGAATGCTGGAGACAGAAGGGCCACCAGAACCACTCCATTTGCTGTTGTCGTGAGACTACTTTTGTCATAGTGGGCTCTCCATGTTTCTTTCTTCTTCACACCACTAATCTCTGACTTGATGTTTGCAATGAGCATAAGTTAGTGGTAGAACCAAGGTCTGTCTCATGCCCAGGTGCAGGGGGTTCTGGGAAAGTATGAGGTATTTTCAATTTTGATAGTGAGAGATAGGCTCTGCCTTACAAGATGGGGGGAATACATAGACATAGAATGCTGGGTATTCAAAAAGTGACAACTATTCACCATATGCATGAATGGACATTTAAAACAATCTGCTCACTTGTCACAGAAACTCTTGTGTTTATCTCTATTTATAACAATTATTTTCTAATTTTTCTGTTTCTTTCTCAACCACTGCTACCTATAACTCCCATACTCTTAACCCTAAACTTCCTAACCTTTCTGTAGATATTGAGTTGGTTTAGGAAATCTGGTGTTACCAGTGTCACATGAAGGTCTAACATTATTTCATTATCTGTGATATTTCATTATGATTGCAAGAAAAAAAATCCTCATTACAAGAGAGAAAGGTATCAAGAAGCATGAATATTGGAATCAGAAAGAATGGGGCTTATATCTTGACTTTTTGCTTAGCATGATAATGATACCTGGAAAGTTTCTTACCTTTGTCTTCATCTCTCCATGAAGGATGGAGAGATCTTCATCTGACCCTGAAGGATGTCTGTGAGAACTGGGCATAATGTATTGTAGGATATCTATACTAATAAAAGAGAAAGATGCAAATTGACCATACCTTCGCAAAGCCCACCAGCCAATCAGGAGTGAGTATGCAAATTAACCCAACAAAGACCATGGTGATGACGCAGGCATCAGCACTGCCCCAGCCGCTCCGGGCCTCTGGGCAGCATGGGAAGGTGGAAAGGCGGCTTCGGCCAGAGCGAAGGTGGTGCCGGCAGCCAGGGGAAGGAAGGCCGATTCTTGCACAAATCTTTGTGCATCAGGCCTCTAGTATTTAATAATAATGTATTATATAATGTAATGTGGGACAAAACTAGGACCTACTGCAATAATTCCTAAGCTTAAAGGGCCATTAAAAAGACCAAGAAAGCAATATTTTAAATCTCGTGTCATCAGGTTTTGTATCTACAGAACAAATAAATGTCAATTATTTTTGCATGGTTCCTTTTTTTCTGGATAACATTATTAGTGAACAATACATGATGGAAACTTTATGGAAAAAGAACCAGTTTTTTTCTTTGTCTAAGGCATTTTTAAGGTATATCGCCTGCCAAAATACACTAACACCCTTGTCACACAAGTAGTACAAGGACCATTTTATCTAGGACAGGTACTTTCCAACTACTAAATACAGCATTTCCCCATTTTTCCTTTTGTCCTTAGTACGAATGCAGCTAGAAAGGGCATGACAGACAAGACTGAGTGAATACCTAACTGGTCACGGTTAGTCAAAAAATCTTTGCCTAAAATTTGCTCCTTGGAAGAATCTGTTTGGAGATCAATGAGGAACAGAGGGTGTTCTTATAACAGCAAACCGACTTTTCTAAATACATACACTCAATAGTTGTCTTGAAAAAATTAATTTTTGTATCCTGAAAATTAATTTGAACAAGACATATCTATTTGCTCATTCCTTTATTGAAAAATTTTCAATTTGTGTTATGGGCCAGGCACTTTGGCACCAGGATATAAGGAGGAATTACAAAGACAGGATCTCTTTATTAATGGCAGTTTTTAGGCCAGTTGGGGATCCAAGTCTTAATCAAATTCAGTCACGTGCAATTCATTCACTGAACAATTATTTATTGAGTGCCTACTAGGTGCAAAACAGTATGCTATATGCTGGTTAATAATAGCTACATTCAAAACATGCTGATATGTGTCAGGCCCTTTACTCACTGCTTTACACACATTTAATCTTCACAACAAACCTGGAAAGCACACATATTTTATAGATGGAGAAACACAGGTTTAGAAGGATTAAGTAACTTGCTTAAGGCGATACACCTAGAAATTGGAATAGCCATGGGGTGTGTGTGACTGCAGGGCCAAATTCAATGGCTGCTCTACAGCCTCTCAGAAGTCCATTTTGTGACTCACACAGTTGATGAACCAAATGACTAGATCATTTAAATGTACAGCAGGAGAATTACTGCTCCCTAGGGCCCTTGATGTATGTGCATTAATGGCGCTTACAATTTCTATAAATTAGGGAAATAGCAATTAGGCCCACTGAGTTGCTATCAAGAGGCAGAAATGGTATTGTAATAGTTATAGCCACAGATAGGGAGGCAAACGCCAGAGAAAGAAATGTATTGCCTTGCTCAATGACCCCAGGAAATCTTTAGACCATATTGTTTTTATGTTTCAGTCTCTGAAAAAGTAAACAATTCTATTCCCTATCCTTTAATTATGATAATTGTGCTCCTTGGTATTTACCAAAAAGAGTTGAAAACTTATGTTCACAGAAATCTGCACATGGATGTTTATAGCAGCTTTATTCATAATTGCCAAAACAGGGAAGAAACTAAGATGTCCTTTAATAGGCAAATGGGTACTCTGTGGTATATCTATAAATGGAATATTATACAGTGCTAAAAAGAAATGAGCTATTAAACCTTTAAGACATGGAAGAAAAAAACCCCTTGACCCTTCTACCAGGTAGGAACATAGCAAGAAGACAGCGATCTATGCACTAAGAAGTGGGTCCTCACAGGACTCTGGATTTGCCAGCATCATAATATTGGACTTCCCAGCCTCCAGAACTGTGAGAAATAAACTTCTGTTATTTGTAAGCCACCCAATCTATCTTATTTCATTAGAGCAGCCCAAATGAACTAAGACACTTATGATTCCAATTATATGACATTCTAAGTGTTTCCAGATTGAAAGTCCTATCCTATTTGGTACCTAACATGATCAAAACGGTTTACCATAAGGCTCACAATTATAATATTTAGAATATTAGGGAGCAAATAGAATAGCCTAAATGTTGAAAAGAAAAAAATTACATACATATAAAGATTCAAGAATCAGAATAGCATTGGCCTTCTCAACAGCAATATCAGAATCTAGAAGACACTGTAATCTTGCCTTCAAAAATGAGAGGGGAATTGATTTATTACATAGGAGTTTCTATATGTAAAAATTCAATCAATTGTCAAGAGAGAATAAAGGCATTCTGATACATGCAAGACATCAAAAATTTATCTTCCCTGTAGCCACTCTCAAGAGGTAAATTAAGGAAGATGATACTGTAGGAGTCAGGAAACAGAGGCTCCCCAGCAAAAGACAGACAAAAAGTCCCTCAGATGAAGGGAAAGGAGATCCTAAGATGACAGTAGTGTAGGCAGACCTGGAGAGCAATTCATTCCAATGGGAGCCAGAGAACACAGAGTTCTGAGAGCGATGTCCTTAGGAAGATTAATCTTACAGAGTATCTCTGTGTTCGAGAAGAGATATACACCTGGAGCAAAGAGTTGGTGGATAATTTAATAATGGGGAAGAGGCAAATTTGCACAGCAAAGTGAATTTAGTCATAATGTACCAAATAGCTCAACTGTGTACAATGTTCTGAGAGTTGTAATAATGTGAACATTGACTATCAGTATAACCAAAAATTGTCATATAACCAGAGATTATATTAAAGTATTAAATATTTACCAACTGGTCTGGTATGGGCCATAAACCAAGGCATACTGGACACTGGGTCGTGCTGAGGGCATGCTGTTGTGCTAGGCATTACTCAGATCATTGCCAAATTGTAGGAGGAGACTACCTGGGGGTTCCAGGTGTGGGGTTGGGCTTATAGAGTGAAGGTGTCACTTGGGAACCTCAAAGACATCACTACTTTCCAATATATATAGGATATTTTCAATATGTTAATTCTAGTGAATACTGGTTGATCATTAGCCATCAATATTAGGAGGGTGAAAGGGAAGAAATTTTTTTTGTGTTTTTGTGTGTTTGTTTTCGCCCGCGCGCGCGCGTGCGCGCACGCGCACACATGTTAGTTTGGGGATGTGGCAGCATGGGAAAATACGTATAATGTGTAGATCTGAAAAACCACGAAGTAGCATGACCAGTGATGCTATATTTAGAAATGTGAAGGTAAATGACAAATAAACTAAAAGAGTTTTAATCAGTTACTGCTGGTAATGGAAATGAAGGGAGATGGGATATAGAGGGGGACAGGGGACTGCTGTTTTTATAACAGGCATTGGAAAACTACTGTACATGATAAAAATAAAAATAGAAAATGAATGCTGACTATGTACTAGGCTCAGTGGTATTTCAGGATAGGTATTTCCATTCCCATTTTACTATGAGGAAGCAAAGGTAATTGGTAGAACCTTGAAGGCAAGATTCCAATGTCTTCTAGCTTCTTATATTGTTGTTGAGAAGACCAATGCTATTCTGATTCTTGGAATCTTTATACGTATGTAGTACGTAGTTTTCTTTCTTTACAACATTTTAGGATATTCTATTTTCTCCCTAATTAGTGACTTTTCTCCTGTTAGGGTGGGAAAGGGAATATTCTTTTATATATTGGAAGACAAATTCAAGCATTGATAGCAATAAGATTTTCGAAAGCACTAACTTAAATTAATTAAAGATTGATCTTTCTTCACCTTAAAGTTGTCAATAATTAAGTTATGTACTTACTTGTGATAGAAATATCAAAGGGATCACTTAGCATGAACTCCCCTGAAATGTGTCTGATCTCACTTTCAGAGAAAATACTGAAGTGGAAGGACCCATGATGGAATTCATTATTACAGTTTAATACTTTTTTAGTAGTCTTTGCTTAATTAAAAACAGTGGAAAGAAACTGGATATAGAAGTATGCCAGAAAAGATTCCTGAGCCTCCTGTACTTTCTCTTCATTAAACATTCACTACTAGGAAAGAAATAAACAAAACGCAATATAAGCAAAGCCAAATGTACAAACCAAAAAAAGTGTGATTGTCAAAATATCAACCAAGCAATAGGGAAATTAGAATGCACCTATATGCTCAGAAGCAAACAGTATCATACAGAAGACAAAATTATATGGTGACGTTAAAAGAAGGGGAATCAACAATTTGTTTTGGCATTTGGTTTGAATATTGTTTTGTTGAGGAAGCATAATAGACATAATAGACTTATTTGGCCCCAAGTGGAAGGATTAGATGAAGATTAGATGAGGGTTATTACTTTATTTGGCGAGTTTTGGAAATAATCTTGTGATTATCTGGTTCACAATTTTCCTGTCTGGCACTAGGGCAGGGACCTATAGATATGGTTCTGTTTTTAACCATCACAACAGCTATCTGTTGAGTTAAGGAATGACTGTAGAGCCCAGCATAGCACCAATTTTCCACAGAGCTGTGAAGTTTGCAAAATCAGCATAATCTCTAATTTATACACATTTCCTAAAAATGAGAAGAAACTCTACTCATTTCGTTTCATTTATTCATTCACTCAACAAATCATTACTGAAGGAATTCTCTGTGAAAGCCTCTCCGTTGGGCTTTCTTTCCTGATGAGGAGTAGAGGAGAAACCATCACTTTCTTCTCTCAAATCGTATGGAAGTGAACTATCCACATTGACCAGGTCATGAAACGTTTCTGCTCACAGGCTATGAGATGACCATAAACACAGAGTCAATTTGTTATCAATGTCATCAGGGTTCATAGCAGCCTGAATATACTGAAAACCATGTGATGATTTTTCTGGATGGCACATATGTTAGTTAACAGCTTATAAAACAGTCCATTTTTTTTTTACAATTCCAGGTGGCAGTTTTTGCATTTCTGGAGCCTACAATCCTGGCTTCCTATTATTATTGTGATGCCAAGAAGGTATTAACCTTTACTGAGTAGTTATGTGTCGTTGTCTACACATAGAAGCTGTTCCTTACAGCAGCTTCATGAGGTAAGTATAATTGTCTCTGTTTCACAGATGAAGCAAATGAGGCACGGAGCAACATGATGACGACCTGCCCTAGTAGCAAAGTTAGGGTCAAACCCAGAGATGTTTGATTCTTACTCCCTGCCTTTTCTGCTATGCTATAGCCCTGCCTTTTCTGCTATGCTACAGAGGAGTTGGCCAGTAGGGCTTGTTATCTTTGTGATACATTAAGGCCAGGTGTATTAAAATCTACACATAAATTTACGTAAGGAAACATATATTGCAAATCCAGACTTGAACTGATTGAGATATATGTATTCATTAATGAGTGTCTTAAAATCTCATATATATATATATATATATGTATATATATATATATATATATATATATATATATATATATATATATAATCTAAGCCCCAGAGGAAAATATTTTATTTACTTTATTTTTTAAAATATATTTTTATTGATTTCAGAGAGGAAGGGAGACGGAGAAAGAGATAGAAATATCAACGATGACAGAGAACCATTGATCAGCTGCCTCTTGCACTCCCCCTACTGGGGATCGACCCTGCAACCCAGGCATGTGCCCTTGCCAGGAATCGAACCCAGGACCCTTCAGTTCAAAGGCCGATGCTCGATCCACTGAGCCAAAGCAGCTACGGTGGGAAATATTTTAAACAGTGAGAAAATAAGAACTGATGTTAAGTAACACATTTTTTCAAGTATTAATTTAGCTGATTGCAGTCACTTTGCAAATGAGCTTCTTATACTTTATGAAGAAATAAACAAAAGAATATTGTAAAAGTATATTGGAAAATACAGATTATAATATTCCATCCTAAGTACTTTCATGAACACAAGTCAGAAAGTATTTTTAAAGCTGATAAAGAACTAACAGAAACAAAGACCACTACATATGAGAGAACAATAAGGTGTGTACCTCGGTTACAGGCTTGATCCCTGGCCCAGTCACAGTGTGTGCAGGAGGCAGCCAATCGATGTGTCTCTCTCACATCAGTGTTTCTATCTTTCTCTCTCTCCTCCCTTTCACTCTCTCTAAAAATCAATGGAAAAAATATCGTCAGGTGAGGATTAAAAAAAAAAAGAAATGTATATCAGAGCTGGGATTCAAACTCCATGCTCTTTCCTTGATTCCATTTTGAGTTTGACTAGAAAGATGTGTAATTTTCCCAATGAGACAAAGATATATATATATATATATATATATATATATATATACTTGGACCTAGGTTTACTTTATTTTCTTTCCTTGGCCTCTTCAATGCCACATTCCGTGGTTTTCTTCCTATTTATCTGCCCATTCCTTCCTTGTATCCTTTCCATTCTCATCTTATTCTACCTAACCATTAAATATTGGAGTTCCTAAGGCTTCCTAAACCCTCTTCATTCCTTACTTTGCATCACCTGTTCAGGAAAATTCACCTATCCCTATAGCTATAATTACCATAAAAATATTTAGATGATTCAGAAATTTGTATCTTCAGGGCAGACCTCTCTCTGTGTTCCATACCTGTATCATACATCAAGAAGTCCAAAATTAAACTTGTGATTCCCCTCCTACACCCCCATCCAGAATCTTAAACATCCCTTTCTTTCCATTTTTTGGCAAATGGCATCCTTATTCATCCACTAATACAAACAAAAAAACTTGGAAACAGTAGGGGTCATCCTTCATTCCTGTATCTTTATTATTCATATTGAATCCTTTACCAGGTCCCATCTGTTTTTACCTTCTAACTCTCCCATGGGCCCACCTATTTCTTGCCATTTTTATACTGGTTTAAGCTAGCATCCTCTTACCCTGGTGTACTCTGGTATTTTTGATGAAATGGTTTATTTGCTTTCTCCACCTGTATCAATTAATTCTCAACACTGCAGCTATAGAATGATTGTTCAAACATAAATCTTACCATGTGACCCCTCCTTCCTTCAGCTAGAAAATCTTCAGTGATCCACTGTTCTTAGGATAAAAAAAAAGGGGAGGGACCTCTGTCATACTTCCAACAATAAAGATAAATTAAAAAACACACACAACTCTCACAAGACCCTACCCCCTACCTCTCCAGCTTCAACCCACCCATGGTCTTTTTTTTTTCTCTTGCTACTACAACCTCACGTTTGCCAAGATTCCTCTTGCTACAGGTTTGTATTTAATGTTCTCTCTTCCTGAAATGTGCATTTTCTCTTTCTTTGCCTAGTTAACTCCTTACTCATTCTTTAGAACTTGAAACAATGGACACATTCTCAAGAACACTCTTAACTTCCATGAATTCAATCTCCTTAATTTACCCTTGAGTTGCACAATAGCATAATTCTATTAAATGTTTACTGGTTTTTTTTTTTACAAAATCAAGAGGTTTAATTAAATTAATTATTTTAAAATTCAAACTTATACAAATTTTGTCACTTTTTTCCAATGTTTATCTTTATTGGGATAAGTCTCTGATAAATGTCTGTCTCCCTCCCCTGCCTGGGAGCTCCATGAGGGAGGACAGGGACCTCTTCACTTTGGCTCACCACTGTCCACTAGCATAGTGCCAGGCACCACCCAGACTACAAAATGGATTACTGAAAGAATCACATCGTTTACCAAACATTTCTGATTATAGGATGCCAATTCTAGAAACTACCTATGTTTCAAGGGAGGATATTTCATTGTTCAAGGAAGGGAGGAAGTCACTGTTTTGGTAAGATCAGGTGTAAATTATAATAGTGTCTTTAAATGACCAGGCACTGAGAGGCACTATATAGACTAAGGGGTTCATGCATCAGAATGCTAGAGTAACAGGCTGGAGATACCCTACTGACACAAGAGATTTCAAGAAAATTTAAATACAATCATGAAATGCTAATGGTGATTGCTGAACTCCAAGGGATGGTGGCCTAAAACAGATCAATGTTTGATTTCAACCAAGTTACATACGACTCTATATATATGTTGAATTTTTCCCTTCAAATTATAAACAATCACCCTTTAATATTATTTTGGTCAGGATATTTAACAATGCAGAAACCCAGTTTCTAGTACTCTAACCATATAATACCATGGTGGCACCGACTGAATATGGTAAAGGGTTTAGGTTCCCTTCTATATACCCAGTTTTTTTCTCATACTCTACAATTGTTGACCAGCCCCAGAGAAGACAGTAGGGGGCAGTGTTGAGCACAGTACTGTGAACTGGATGGCCTGATTCTCCATTAACTGGCTGCAGGCCTCTGGGCTGTTCATGTTTGGTATCTCATATCCAATTAGAGGATTGGGGTAATGATCCCATAGGTCCTCAGTTATCCTTGATAGTCCATGATTATTCCCCTAGGAATTGCTTTTCTTTATAGTGCTTTATACTGTCAACCAAAGTGCTTCAGTAATATAAAGCAACAGCTCCAAAAAGCTGAGAATCTATATTATGTAGAGTCATAGGTTTAAAAAAATCACTAGCTTTTGAGTTAGAAAGACCTGGATTCAAAGTCTTTGGCATTAATTATTTTGTAACTTTGAGCAAGTTACTTAAAGTTTCTGAGCCTTTATTATTATTATTTTTTAATATATTTTATTGATTTTTTACAGAGAGGAAGAGAGAGGGATAGAGAGTTAGAAACATCAATCAGCTGCCTTCTGCACACCTCCTACTGGGCATGTGCCTGCAACCAAGGTACATGCCCTTGACCGGAATCGAACCCGGGACCCTTCAGTCCGCAGGCCGACGCTCTATCCACTGAACCACACCGGTTAGGGCTGAGCTTTTATTATTACACCTAGTGACAGTTCTTCCTTCATGGAGGGGTTGTGAGGATGATATGAATCATGTACTGCCTGTGAAGCACAATACCTGGCACATAGTTAGCCTACAATTAGATATAATGCAATTAAAATGTTATTTATAAAAAGATAGTCCTTATTGCGCCCTCTGTGCCTATGAATGCATTCTGGTAAGCGTAGACATCATTCTTTGGTAAAATATGAGACATACCAGGCTCCTAATTTCTGAGCCTCATTGTGGAACCAGAGTCCACCAGACATTGCCAGCCATTCTCTCAATCAGAACAGCTGACGGCATCTTCGGTGAGGTCACTATTTTTAGCTTTGGAGCTGTTAGAAAATCTACAGGGGGTTTACATGGCATTCCACAGATTAGCAAAGGTCATCAAAACAAATCCACTTACTGAATTCATTGGCTGGAAATCCTACCAAACCAGTGTTGTCATATTAAATTAAAGAACTTTTTACTGGAAATATTTCCATAAAAGGATCAAGCTTTCTGTTTAAATTGGATCAGGTTTTCTGTTTAAATTTGCTCCTTTGTCACTGCATTTTAAATTCACAAATTTTGGTGGCAAATCTACTTGTCTCCTATCGGCAATCTCCCCACCATGTGTTCATGTGATTTTTTTTCCTAGTCTCTCTGTCTGTCCAAGTTTAAGTTCTATCTCTGTCAAAGCCATTCCTAAATTCTCTAACCCCTGATCTCAGGTCTGTTTTACTCTTGACCCAGAATAGTCTCCCCCACCTTTTTAATGTTGGGTGGTGTGATTTTGACCTTATCTAGCTCTGAACAAAGGTATTAAACATGACAATTAGGCTCCTACATTTTCACAGATGCCCCTAATGACACTCATCTCTGCTTGGTTGATTCTCCAAGCTTGTGGAGCAGCCATCAACCAGCATGACAGCCTATCTACACCATAGGCACTTGCCAGATATCACAATGTAGAGCTCCTTACTTTTCACATTGCCATAAATAATGTTTGGGAGAAATACTTGAGGACAAGTAATTGATCCATTTCTCTCCATACCCTGAAGGATGCCTTTGAATTGAGCCAGACCACAAGGTTGCTGGATCTTTCAGCGACATCATTTTGGATTAAATAGAATTGCTCTACTGAATTGTATTTTGGTATTATGCCAATGGACCACACTGATGGATTGTATAAGGAAGAACTAGAGAAACCTCAGAGTTCTCTTTTTGAATACCTTGTTGGAGGAATGATACTGTAAATTTGGTTTTGTCTTATGAAAAATTTGAATCTTATAAATTGATTGTGCTTACTTTGCATTGGCCATTAAAAAACTTAATCATAAATCTGGGGTCCATTTCTTCTAACTGCACAGTTCGGTTAAAAGAAATAACCCCTGATAACAGGTATGGCTTCATTATTCTTTCGCCCATAGTTTTCCTTTGCCCTGGTCACCACACCTGCTTACTTTATTCCTTTTGCATTGAAAGTATTTTTGTAAAGTGCCTCACATCTTTTGTATAATGAGGTGAAGACTAAAAATAAGTTCTTTTTTAAAAAAATTTCTTTATTGGTTAAGATATTACAAATGTTTCCTCATCCCCCAATTAACCCCCAACCTCCTGCACTCATATCTATTTCTTCTGTGAATTACAGCAGTTATAGCTTATGCACCATTATTTCGTAATTATTTCCGGCCTTGTGTTCTTCTTTCATAGTTCAATGTCTCCACAATTTGATGTTAAGCCAGAGAATAGTCTTAAAATTTTCTTATATTCTCCCTTCTCCCCCACACGCATCCTGGCAGCACAGTGACTCACTGAACCTTTAAACCAGACTCTGCGCACAGATCTGCTCCTGAATAACTGGCTGTGTGACTCTGACCCCAGTGTCATGGAGCCTCACAGGATTTCATTCTCCTCATCTCCCTATGAGAGAACGGGCTTAAATAAACCCCAGCATCCTCTCTTGTTCTAAGATCTGTCTCAAGTGCCTGTGTTCCCTAAAAGGATTTTTGCCAGACAGATATTTTAAAAACAGATCTGACTTCATAAACTACTTATAGATAAGACTGTGACCAGGTGGCCTATTTATTGCAGAGGGTGTTCATGAAAGAAAGGGCTCTGTCCAAGGGAGATTTGCTTTTTATTTTCATTAAACAAAGAAGAGGACAATTTTAGACACCTCAGTTCAGAATATAGCTGGAAGAATAATAACAAGTGGGCAATAAAAATGATTCAGAAGGCCAGGGTCTTTTAAATTCTATAATTTCATATATAGCAAGTGCTGGTTCTAGTTCTTTTATTACAAAAGAGACAGTGGGATGCTGTAGAAGGACCCTAAGATGAGAGATAAGGCCTACTTTCAAGTCCAACTTGGTCAATAATTAAATACAAAATTTATTTCCCTTTACTGTGTTCTTAGTGTGTGTTTTTTAGTCCTCACTCAAGGATATGTTCATTGTTTTTTATTTATTTATTTATTTTTTATATTTTTTATTGATTTCAGAGAGGAAAGGGGAGAGACAGAGATAGAAACATCAATGATGACAGAGAATCATTGATCGGCTGCCTCCTGTACGCCCCCTATTGGGGATCAAGCCTGCAACCCGGGCAATGTGCCCTGACTGGGAATTGAACCTACAACTTTTTGGTGTAGGAGACAATGCTCCAACCAACTGAGCCACCTGACTGGGACTGTCCTTAATTTTTTATTAATGAATATAGAAAAATTATTTGCCCATATCTGAAAGGTGTTTTATGAGGGTCAAACAAGACAATGCTAGAGAATACCTTTTAGTAAGTACAAAGTGCTATTACTGGGGTCAAGCCCGCAACCCGGGCAAGGTGCAGACTATTATTTTCCTGAGAGTATGGCTGTGAATCAAGAAATGACATTTGATGTCTCAGTGGGTATCTTGGATTGCTTTTCTGACTAATCCAAATGATTTTGCAAAGTTGGTCATTAAGATGGCTGAAGCAATCTTAGACTCTTGAATGTTCCCCAAATTAGTGAGTGACTCTAGAACATAATTCCCCCCAAAATGAAAATTCATTGGAGTTAAGGACAAAGCTTTATCATGATGTAGGTTCCACAAGGACTTGGTCCATGTCTATTCTTTTAATTTCACATAAAAAGTTATATCAAACATTTATTGGTTATATGGAAAGAGCAGGATGAATAGTGAGGTATCCTCCCTAGCTATATGGCTTGCTCTTTTACTATGCCAGTTAAGATATAGGATTCTATGTTGTGCTTCAGAAAACTCATAAGTGAGACATGGAATGTTGTGATCACTTTGACATGCCTGTGTTAAATTGTTTGTTGTTCATTTGGCATCGCCACCCCAAGTACCATTGAAGAGATGTTAAAACAATTTTCCCAGAATCTTCTTCAGCTTGGAGTTTTCCAGAGAGAGAGGCATTGATATAATGTAATTAAGTATACAGATTTAGAAGATGGCAAAGTAAAGGCCAATCTTTTCTGAAGGCCATTGCTGCCAGATATGTGGGCAGATGTGAAATTTATAGTGACTTGCTGGGGATTTGAGTACCTCTACCTTGCTATCGAAGCAGAGATCACTGGTGGGAGCTTCCCAGAGATGCTTGAGTATTGATGCTGTCCCTGCTCGAGTGCTTCAGGCTGAAGTTGCAGAGGTTCATCTCTTTGACCTCTGCTAGCCAGCTTTTCCAATCTTTGTGTGTGCTCTTAGTTACTCATATTAACGCCTTTAATCACTTGAATATATTGAGTGGCTCTTCTGTTTTCTTGACAGAACCTTGACTAGCAACAAAATCTCAGATGTTAAATTTAGGAATGTTAAGGTTCAACTAAATGCATTTATATGCACAGAGTTATAGGTAGTACTTTGGGGGAAACCATAGAATTTTTAACAAACCCATTAAGATAATAAACTACTATCTTATTCAACTATTTAATAAACTTGCTTTCCTTCATTCAGCAAAACCTTTGGACCTAAGAAAGTCCATGAAGTTTTTCAGAGAATCATATTTTTTTTTCTTTTAGGAAGAACCTGATGAAATGGGATAAAGTTTCCTATACGGAAAAGGACAGATTTTTAAACTCATATAGCCCATAATTCAGTTTGAGCCCAGCCACTTTTTAACCCTGTGTATTTGGCAAATTAATTAAACTTCTTTTGAGTTTGGTAACTACATCAGCATGATGGGAGTCATGACAACTATCTTGCTTTCTTTTCCTTTAGGTTGCTGTGGGACTCAAATGAAAATGTGTGAAAGCAGTTTATATATACGTATATTATTATTCCCTAAGCTCACATTCGAAGGCAAATAATAATGGAGATTGATAAAGATTCAATAAAAGCAACTTTGAGAGCATGGAAGTATAGCTCTCACCCTTGAGGTTAAATGTGGTGGCTGTGTGCACGCCTATCACCCTGAGACCCAGCCCAGTGTGGCCTGTCATAAAGGCCAGTGGCTGAGAGAGGACATTATACTGTGGGGCTGAGCCTCCATGGGACAGCAGTGGAAACCTTCATTGCTCCAGTACTGGCTGGTTCTCCAACTGCTTACGTTATAGTTCAGACCACAAGGATAGAGGTGTTAACTGCTCTCCACCCAGAAAGTCACTGTTACGATCACATTTTATCTTGAGGTCATTGTTCAGGAACATCAAGTACACTTCTCAAAGCTACGAAGATAACTTATCATTCTACATGCTCCCTGACAGTGACACTATGGACACTATCCTTAAGTTACTGAATAAACATGGTTAGGATTCCACACGTGACTTATTTAAAACAGGCCCTTTTTGAGAATATAATCAATAATATTATAATAACTATGTATGGTGCCAGGTGGGTACTGTACTTATCAGGGAAATCACTTCGTAATATTTGTAAATGTCTAAACACTATGCTGTACACTTGAAATAATATAATATTGAATGTCAACTGTAATGGGAAAATAAATATAATTTTAAAAAGGTAAAAAAGCAGACCTTTTAAATTCAGTGCACTGAGGCAAGGTGGGGCTATAGACTAGAGCAAGGGAAGAGGACAAGAGCCAGCAGTTCAGAATTGCTGAGTGTCCTGGTGGCATTGAACAGATCTTTCTACACCTCAGTGCCTGGTGTTCATGCTCATGAAATGTAGACACCCTCTAGTGCAAGCATGTCACACTCTCGGCCCGTGGGCTGCCTGCCTCGTTTATGTGGCCCGTGTTAGCCTTTGAGTTTGATGTGCTTGCTCTAGCATATCTTTCCTTGGGCACTATTAACATTATTGGATTTTCATAATTTCCCCATCCAAAACAGTGTGCATGTAAGTCTGCACATACTCACACACCACACACACCTCTCCACTCCTCTACCCAGGCTTTCTTTTCTTCAGCACACTTTCCACAGCGTAGGATACTCCTGAATAATATTTGTTTTGATTAGTTTCTACTCCCCTGTGATAGCTTGTGAGCTATATCTCGGCAGGAGCTTTGTTTTTCCTAGAACGGTTCATAATACATGATAAGGACTCCAGAAACTTTGTGGGTAAATGAATAAAGTATGAGTCTCTGAGTTACTATCCAAGAGTTTTTTGTCTTTCACATTCTGCTTGATTCCCCAAACTCTTAGCTACAAACTGAACCGTTAAATCTACAAAGAGGATATATTTTTAAGAATGTCCTAACATTTGGAACCTTCCCCCACATTTTCCACCTTAAGGAAATGGAGGCTTTATCTATAGTTGTGTAGGAGCCACAGTTCTTCAAATGCAACAAATAATAACTATTTCCTTCCTGGGAATTAGCTAGAGAAACCATGGACCAAATTCTTTGTCACATCACTTCCTTGTCCATAAAGCAAGCTGAGCAATCTGCACAGTGCTTCATACAACACACAAAAGAATGTTGAAAAGTAGTCTGCTTAACAGTGAGATGCACAGGAATATGCTAAAACCAGTAGCTGCATTTAAGTTGCCAATGATAGGGAGAAAAATGTGCCCACAATCTCTTCAAGTGATCCCAAGTTAACCTCAGAGGAATTGAGCCACTGCTCTGTGATCCTGATAAGAAAGTGCATTGGACTTTAATGCTAAGATAAAATATCTGTAGCTACTGGTCAATGACCTAGCTTCTAATAATCTGAAACTCTTGAAAATGGCATTAGTACTCTGTACAAATGCTACTTTAGGAATGTAGCCTTTGGGGGACTATGATATAGTCATCTTGTCAGACAAGAAGTTCTGACGGTGTTGGAAATGGTATCTTCACAATAAACACCTGTATATGATGAAAGGATCAGAAACTTCTTGAAACCTAGACATAGACAAAAAGAGCCAAGAAGAGCGAGACAAGTAGTTGCTCCTGGCACTCTGTTATCAGTCAGCTCAAGAGCAGAGGAGAAGAGGGCTTTGATTGCTTGGCGATGTACAGAAAGCTTGGCTTTTTAGGTAAAAGCCAAGAGAGGTGGGAGAACATGGTTAGAAATGAAGAGGGGAGAGTGATGAGGACACTGACAGCAACAGCGGGTACAGTCGGAGTGATAGCAAGTGTGACAAAACGGAGAAAAGCAGCACTTACAACATGCAGAAGTTGGAGCAGTTCAGAATTTGGGGGAACAAACATCTGATTGCTTTACTTTGATGATAGTTGTGACCACCATTTATTGAGTAGTTAAAATGTGCTAAGCATAGTACCAGGCACTTTATATGTCATGACGAGATCCCATAAGGATCTATATGTCTATTCTGTTCTCATCTCCCAGCCCTCCATGATCCCCCCACCCGCTATGCCCAAGGAAATGCACAGACCGGGAGAAGCAAAATCCTCTCCATCCTCAACCTCCTGGTCCTCACCAAAACCTTGCTCTCCCTCACAACACAGCTTACCCAACAGCCCTCTCAAAATACTGGCTGCTTTTCCTCCTGCATCCCTGGTATTGGGCCTGGAAGCTGCATTAAGTGACTCTGTGCTCCTCATTGTCCCTTCTAGACTATTCTCTCTCCCTTCTTTCTAAAAACCTCTAATTGAATCTCATGTCATCTTAACTGCTGTCATCTGCCAATCCAAGGTTAACACCTTTTAGCTTCTGTCCACCTACATGCTCCTGTCCTAGTTCTTTGTGAATCCAATATGCATACAGATTATTTTTCTATACACCAGATTTCAATTATTTGATCTCTTTTCCTGAAATGTTCATTTCCTCCATTTCACCTTACTGAAAAAATGAGATTTCGACTGTGTCTGAGAAAAAACACACAAAAAGATGTTTCCCACCTGAATTCTGTTGAGTTGATGTATGACTCAGAGCTAGTGTTCTGTCCCATCTTTTTCATGTGTTGAACTTTTTGCATGCATTCATACCTCCAAATATATTCAACATATAGCTCACTTTAAACCAGGTGAAGTTCCCCTGACCTGGATGGATAGGCTTTTCCATGGTCTAAATTTTGGCAATGAACATAGTATCTGAGACATCCTAGCTCAGCATGGTTTGGCTCAGCATTGCTACTTATGTCCTAGCAATTCTATTATTATTATTACCATCACCATAATTTTATTATTATTATTGTTATTATTTTTCAGCCCCAAATGAAACAAAAGATAGAATTTTTAATATTGTTTACGAATGAAATTCTCTTCAAAGTAAAATTTTAAGAAGAGTAACTATGATTAGAAGTCACAGTAGCAGAAAGATATTTTTCTTCATGCAACATAGGAAGAAAATTTAGTTTTATTAAGCTGGCCAGGAAACTGGAAATTCAGCAAATCAGGATTGGCCTTTTGATTATGTTACTAGATAAAAGGTCTGAACTAAATAATCCAGAGGATAATAGGGAGAGTATCATTTCGCATTTCTTGGGGAAGACACTTCTTAATATTTCCAACCTAACAGCAGATGACAATTATGTAAAACTAGAGGCCCGGTGCACAAAAATTTGTGCACTTGGGGGTGGGGTGGGGAGGAGGGTCCCTCAGCCCGGTCTGTGCCCTCTCACAGTTTGGGACCCCTCGGGGGATAACCACCTGCTGGCTCAGGCCCACTCCCTGGGGGATTGGGCCTAAGCTGGCAGTCAGACATCCCTCTGGCAGCCCGGGAGCCCTCGGGGGATGCCACTTGCCAGCAGGAAGCAGGCCTAAGGTGCAGTTGGACATCCTTAGCTCTGCTGAGGAGGCAGGAGAGGCTCCCACCACCACCGCTGTACTGGCAGCCGTCAGTCTGGCTTGTGACTGAGCAGAGCTCCCCCTGTGGGAGCGTACTGACCACCAGGGGGCAGCTCCTGCATTGACCGTCTGCCCCCTGGTGGTCAGTGTGTGTCATAGTGACCAGTCGTTCTGCTGTTAGGGTCAATTTGCATATTACCCTTTTATTATATAGGATGTCTTCCCTCTACAAGGTACTGTTTTGGCATAGGTAGTATGTACAGATTTAAAGAGGAAGAGATAAAATAATGGCAGGAACAGTAAGAGGGGGTATGATATGTAGCAAACCCTTATAACTCAGGAATGGATACTAAGTGAGGGCAGGTGAATTGTGAGCCCTCACCATAGCATTCAGGATCAAGAAGGTGATGAGGAGGTGAACACTGAGGATCTGGACAATGGCTGTGACCTTGAAGCTAACGATTTATGATGGAGCTAATACTGATCCTTAAAGAAGACATTAGATTACTTAAAATGAAAACTATGCCAGGAACACACCTCTGTCGTGGGTTCTAAAAGTGTGCCTAATTGACTAGAGATAGACATTTTTTGGTTGACACGTTATTTATGTAGATAGGAGCCTTCATCACTCCTTCTAGAAAGACATTCACAAAAAGGCAGGTCTTAAGGTCACCATGAGGATCAGAGTGTAAATCCCTTACATATGCTTTTGCTTGAGATGAAGCTAGATGAATAATGCTCATAATCCTGAATCATTAAAAAAGAATAAATGGTTTTTAGATTTCTCTATTGAGGAAGATTCACAGCAAAATAGTTAAAGTCTGGGAAACTTGCGTTCTTCCGAATGACTCATTAAATCCCAGATGGCTAGCTAGCTGAGGTGGAGCAACATGCCCCCTCCACTAAAAATCTCTCATTAATGGACATAGAGTCAAGTACAATCATTAGAATACTTTACACTATTTTTTCCTTTATTAAAATTAAATATTTCCACATATATTCACCCAAGTATTATCTTTAATGTGGACTTCAGAGTACTGATGACATACTGCATCTGGAATCTCCCACATATAAAATGGTAAGGCACAGAAGTTGCACACCCAGGTATTTTACAAAAATCTAAAGCTTTCCAAATTCCAGTGTTTTGGAGACATTCAGGTCACCTGAAAATGACTTTTCTGCCTCAGGTAATTTAAAACTCCAAATTCCTGCAACCAGTGAGACAAAGGCTTTAGCTAATTATTTAAATCTCAGTAGGAAGCAAACAGGCTGGGTAGATTGAGGAGCATAGGTGAGACAGGCTTTTTTTTTTTTTTTCCTTTCTTTTACTGATTCTTACTACTCAGTGTGGTTCATGGATCAATGGCATAGGTACTGCCAGGTAACACGTTAGAAATGCCTATTCTCGGGCCCCAGACCCAGCTCATTAAACCAGAATGCATTTTCATAAGATCCCTTTAAGCACCACAGGGAGCACATCAGACAAGTGATGGGTTTCTACGCTGTCCGTTTCTAAGGTAAGAGCAGGCAACCCTTCGGCTCTATTTAATGACATTTTTTGTCTGAATTGTAGATCTACAGAATCTAAGTACTAAGAATACAATCTGCTTAGAATCAGTGCAGACATTGAATGAGAGCTCTGTGACAAATCTGCCCTTTCGCGCAATCAAATAAGCATAGTCCATGTTTATGGGGCAGTGTGGGGAGATAAGAATGATTGTAGAAATTATGATTATATTATTTTTTTATGGGTGAAACAAATAAACTGTGCTTAATTTCAGCTTGGTTAAACTATTCCTGGAAAGCCTGTTGCTATGCAAATGTAAATTTTAACTAGCTTTTTTCTTTACTTAACAGAGTAGAGAATGTTACTAAAAGCATTTGATGTCCTCTCTCTCTAAAGTGGAAAACTCCATTTACCGCGGACAGCATCATTATCCAAATTAATGTTTCATTAATTGTGTTCCTATTAATACGTATTCATACTGGGGCTTTTAAAATAGAGTAGTGTCTTATAACAACTTGAGCAATTATTACATGGATTTGAATATCTGGTTGAAGCACTCAGTGCCAATGAAAAGCAGGGTCTACTGGTCTACCTAGTTATTTCAAGGCAGGCACTTTTAAATAGAAAGAAAAAAAATGGAGCCTTCTGTCAGGAAGGATAAAAGAAAGAGTAGTTTAAATTTTCTCCTTTGATCATTTCAGTGATTTCTTTCTTTGAAAATCATGCTATTTTCTGTTCTCTGCTGTACTTTCTTCTCTTATTTCTGTTTCCATTCTGCTTCCCATTTAGAGAACTGGGTCTATCAGAAAAAGAGAGGAGCAAGGATTCAAAGCAGGACAGCCTTCAAGCCGTGTCTGTCAAACTCGGCTGCATATTGAAATCACCTGGAGAGCTTAAAAAATGCTTTCAAGGGCACCTTCCACAAATTCTCTTTTTGGTCCAGGGTGGGATCATGGTATCAATATTTTGTAAAAGCCCCCTTTGAAAATCTTTGATCTGAAAGAGAAGAATAACGAAATTTAAATGTTGAACTTGATACCTAAATGAAAACTAACATATATATTCTCACATGGTTCCTTTATGAATGTGGTTCACAGAACAATCCAAGTCAAGACCCCTCATGAGAATATATCCATTCCCAAGATTATAGATGTCCATGCAATAAAATTATGAGACATGAATGGATTTTGAAACTACAGCACCACTGCAGTCAGTCAGGCCTAGCACAATCCTAAAATGATGTGGGAAATAGTATCTGTAGACATCTAGAAGAGAAAGGATTTTTGACCATTGTGTGATCTGTTGCAAGTAGAAGTGACCTGGTAAAATAACGGTTATCCTTAAATTATATCAATGTTCAGTTTAGTTGGCAAGAATGTCAGAAAATAAATGCTCATGTAGAAACTGAATTGAGAGAAGGACCAATTAAAACCTGCTTTGTTTTCAGGTGAGATCTTTTCATAATCACCCAACTCACACACAGTGGGAAAGATGGAGAGAAGAGTTTTATGAAGACACTATGGAGAAGTTTTCTTAAGAGGTTTTCCTCCATGTCTTTCCTCTAAATCTTAGACTTTCAAGTCAGATTGCTTGAGTTCAAATCCCATTTGGACCACTAATTTTGTGACTTGAAGAAATTACTACTACATTGGTGCTTAGATTTCCTATGTAAAATAGAGTTTTGGAGAAGATTCAATGGGAAATCCTTGTTAAGTGTCTGGTCCATCCTATATAATAAAAGCCTAATATGCTAAGTGTCTGGTCGACCTGTCGGCAGTTCAACCAATCAAAGCTTAATATGCTAATGATATGCTAAGGCTGCTCAACTGCTCACTATGATGTGCACTGACCACCAGGGGGCAGTCAACCAGTCGATCAGTCACTATGACATGCACTGATCACCAGGGCGTAGACGTTCCGACCGGTAGGTTAGCTTGCTGCTGGGGTCTGGCCGATAGGGACTGAGCAAGATGGGCTGGACACACCCTGGAACCCTCCGGCAGTCCCTCCTGTGGTCCCTCCCCAGCCCCGATCCCGCAGGCCAAGCCGAGGGACCCTACTGGTGCACGAATTTGTGCACTGGGCCTCTATATAATAAAAGCCTAAGCAACCGTTATGGCAGAACGACCAGAACAACCAGTTGCTATGATGTGCACTGACCACCAGGGGGAAGACGCTCAACTGACCACAGGGAGAGCGCTGCTCAGCCAGAAGCTGGGCTCACAGCTGGCGAGCACAGCAGTGGTGGTGGCAGCCTCTCCTGCCTCTGTAGCAGTGCTAAGGAGCAGCGAACTGAGTGGTAAGGAGCAGTGAACAGACGGGCGGTAAGGAGCGAGGGGTCCCAGACTGTGAGGGCACAGGCTGGGCTGAGGGACTCCCCCCTGCCCCCAGTGCATGGATTTTGTGCACCGGGCCTCTAGTAATATATAATCAATAAATATTAGCTGTCATTATTATCAAGTTTTGACCCCCAGTGAACCAAAGCCCTCAGTTTAACAAGAGTGTCTGTTCTTGAAGATTAAAATTCCAATTATAAAATGTCTCTTTATATGTTTGGTTAATATTAAAACCTTTATGTAAAGCAATAGCTTTGTTTTGACTTCCTCTTAAGAAGTTAGCAGCAAAATGGCCATTCATCAGAGCACCATGGAGAGAAGAAATTTTCAGAAATCCAAATCTGTAAATCTGAGATATCCTCATCAATCTACATAGCCACTTACCCAGGCATGGAAAACAAACTTAAACTGTAATAGGGCTGAAGTGAACAGCTATGAGGCTAACTTTATAGTCAAGTTGATTGCAAAACTAATTTTCATAAAAGGAACTCCATTCCTTCACTGGCTTTTATTTTGTAACTTAAAAAGATCAGAGACTTTTCAGAAAGAGTGTTTTTTCACAGTTTCAAAGAAGCAGTCTAGAAAAAGGAATACATTAATTCAAAAAATATTCCCTCCTTCCTTACACCCACTCCTCTGCTCATCAAAAAAGCTACAGGCTCTAAAATTCATTAACATTTCTATAAACATAAGTGTGAAATACTCATTTTCATTAAGTAGTCTACTGAATATGGCAAAATCAAATTTATCTAAGGAGATATCCAATGCTGCTAATTTCCTTGACAATGGGGACATAAAGCAAGGAAAGCCATGAATCATTCATGAAGTTCAATTTACTTCTGTTATTTTTGGTGTTTAGCATCCATGAATAGAAAGTGTGCGGTATGTTGTAGATGCTATTTTTAAATTACTTCAGATCAGAATTAATGATTTGGCAGGCAGCAATAAAGTAAGAATGATTCAAAGGCTTTGCTGGTAATTGTCCTATATTTCATATTTTTCTTGTGAGTATTTATATGTTCATGTATTCATAACATTTTTGCTATATTCTAATATCCTTTATAAATCAGGATTACTTTAGAACCATTATTTTAGGCAAGCACATAAAGTAACTAACTGGCAATGCAACTAAATTGAATAAACTCCCAGAGTTTTAGATTTTAGGGCTGAAAGAGATCTTTAAGGTTATATAATTAACTGGCATCTCAATGAGGAATGTCTTCTACATTAATGCTGGTAGGTGGCCATTTCCAATTAGTTGAAGTGTCTCTGATAAGGGAAGTCTTTCTTAAAAAGGGACTGATTTCGTGAATGTGTACCTTGGTTCATTGGAAAGTATTTTTCTTAAATTCAACATCTACCTTCCTGTAACTTCTGCCCACCTGTCCGCCCAGCTGCTGTTGTGACACCAGCACTTAGCATACAGAGAACATGTAGTTAACAGGTGAGAAATGCTAGTTGAACTGAAGTGAACTGAATGGGTTCAAATCTAGTATTGAGTGGGTTATTTTTATGTATCAATTTGAGTGAGGTACAAAGTGCCTCAATACTGGATCCAGCATTCTTCTTCCTGCTCCTGGGAGGGTGCTTTTGGAAGGGATTAGCCTTTAACTCAGTGGTTCTCAACCTTGGCTGCACATTAGAATCACCTGGGAATCTTTTTAAAATCCCGATTTCTGGGCCTCATCCCGGAGGCCGGAGGTTCAGAAATCAGGATTTTAAAAAGATTCCCAGGTGATTCTAATGTGCAGCCAAGGTTGAGAACCACTGCTTTAACTAATAAGATAGTAGACTGAGTAAAGTAGATTGCCCTCCCTAATGTGGGCAGGCCTCATCCAATTAGTTGAAGGCTTGAATAAAACAAAAAGACTGACCTTCAGAGTAAGAGAGAATTCCTCCTGTCTGCCTTTCTTTGAACTGGGACAATCAGCTTTTTCCTGCTTCAGACTCAAATAGAAACATGGGTCCTTCCTAGGTCTCAAGCACGCTGGCCTTTGAACTGGACGTACACTGTCAGTGCTCTAGTTTGCCAACTTACTGTGCAGATTTGGGACTTATCAGTCTCTATAATCACATAAGCAATTTCTTTATAAAATTACCCTATATAATAAAAGCCTAATATGCTAAGTGTCCAGTCATCTGGTAGTTCATTCAACCAATCAAAGCGTAATATGCTAATGATATGCTAAGGCCGCTCAACTGCTCGCTATGATGTGCACTGACCACCAGGGGCAGATGCTCCAACTGGTAGGTTAACTTGCTGCTGGGGTCTGGCCAATTGGGACTGAGAGAGACGGGCCAGACACGCCCTGCAGCCCTCCCCCTGTCCCTCCCAGGCTGGCCAACCTCCCACGTCCCTCCCCGGCCCCGATTCTGCACCGGTGGGGTCCCTCTGCCTGCCTGTGCCCTCTTGCAGTCGGGACCCCTCGGGGGATGTTGGAGAGCTGGTTTCAGCCCAATCCTGCAGGCCAAGCCGAGGGACCCCACTGGTGCACAAATTTGTGCACCGGGCCTCAAGTATATATATAATTATATATATACCTCCATCCATCCTACTGGTTATGTTTCTCTGGAGAATCCTAATACACTGGTCAACACCAAACCCAAGATTTTTCTTTTATGTGCTAGCATTTAAAGCATTCAGCAATGGCTATTATTCCTCCATAAATTTCCCCCCAAGATAGCTTGGTATCCTCCTCTAAAGGAAATTACTTTAATTCAGCATTAAGAACTGGACACAGTTCTCCACATGTGGCTTTATAAGGGCAGACTTTTGTAAAACTACTCCTGTCTCATATGTGGACATTACACTTATTTTGATCTTATTTCCAAGTGTTGATGTAACACATTATATAAATAGAACTCAGCATTTCAACTGCAAAAATCACATTTTCACAGGAAATTTTCCATAGTTAAGTTATGCCATTGTATTTAGGTAGACACATTTTTCTTATTTCTACTATTTTTGTGAACATGAAAACATTGAAATCAACACAATGACAATATTCTGAGACTAAAAGATAGAGTGGATGATTCACTAAATTGGACACATTAAGACAATGCCTAAGTTAAAAGTTTCCAAACCATTTTTTTAAAAACAAGATACAAATATAAAAATAATCAGGTATCACTAAATGTTACCTTTGTTTGATAAATTGGTTGTGGTTCAGGTAGGAGGGATATAGACAGCCAATGGCTCAAATGAAACAAAAATTAGTGTGATGAAGGCCTGGGGTGGGGGCAGGAGCAGGGCAGAGTGGGTCGATGGGGAGGGGGAGGGAGAAAAGGGGACATCTGTAATACTTTCAACAATAAAGATATGTTTTTTAAAAATGAAACAAAAAAATCATAGGGATTTATCACATTTGCCAGCACACTGAAATTCCTAAATGTTTCCATATCTGGCTCTTGGTTGACACATTTATAATCTTAAATTTTGAGATAATCTTAAAGCACAAATATAAAATTGTACAAATGAAAGAATATTTTATGGCAAGTAAAAGAACCCATGCCTTAAATATAGCCTGACCTTTCATGTCTGAGAAAATGAAGACCAGACTTCTATCTTCTAAAATTTAAAAGACTTGAGGAGTTTGGAGCTAAGAAATTTAGCATAAATTCACTCCAAAAATATTCATTATTAAGTACTACCCTAAGTTGTAATTATTCTTGTGAACAAAGTAACGATCCCTTTTTTCCATGGGTTTTATTATAACCCACAGAAGGAAGAAAAAATAAACACACAAGCATATAAATGCTATTAAATGCTACATGGGAAACTAACAGAATTTGGAGATAATATCTCGGGTTCGTAATTTAGATTGGATTCTCAGGAAAGCCTCTTATTGGAGGTGTCATCTTAGGGGAGAACTGAAGGATGAGACGAGAAAAGGCAAAACAACCATGATGGATAAAAGCAACTCAGCCATTCATTCTACCTTGCAGGTAGAAAGAGTGGTATTTGACAATAGATTGGAATGGAGGAGTATAAGGGAAATGTCAACAATTAGTCCAAGGATTCTGGTTGGATACTGAGATTAAGGAGACTGGGAGTAAAACTCATTTGGGAGGGAAAAATGATAGTTAACTTTTGAGAAAATTAAGATGCCTTTGAAACATAAAAATAGACATGCCAAGAAGAATGCTATGTACATTGTCTGAGGCTTAGAAGATAACTGAGCTGGAGATATATATTTGGGGACTACTGGAATAAAGATGATATATAAAGAGAGGTGACCTTTCTGAGAAGAGTATCAGCGGGGGTGAGAGATGGGTAGACTGGTTCCAAAATACAGTGGGCTGAGAGGAAGTTGAGGCATTGGACAACAGATATAGACCATTATTTCAGGTAGCTTGAAGAAAAGGAGAGTAATTACAGAAAGCTTAAGGGGAGTTGTAGGGGGAACAGTAGAAGTGTTTGATAATGAGAAGAGTTTAAACTTGTTTTTAGGCTTTGAATAAAGGGCTAGCCAGAGGGTGAGATTGAGGATTAAAGTGATCAGGGGTGGAGTGTGTGTGAACTTGAAAAAAAAAATCAATTCTCAGAGGAGGAAGACAGATGGAATCCTGAGCACCGGGGCCAAGGTCAGGCTATAAAAGAAGTGGAGCACCTCCTCCTCTGAAATACGGAGGGCCAGCTTAGAATGGTGAAGACACCAGGAAGTGTAGAACAAGATGGGTGAGCCTGCTGAGAGATTTCAGGCCTGAGATGGCTGCTACTGCTTTGGGTATAAGTGACAAGTGACATGATCTTCTTGTACTGAGAGGATGAGATTCGGGTCAATATCTTCCTCCATTGTTGCTGCAGAGAATTGGAAAAGGCACCTGAATCCTCCATGATGGTTATCCCAAGTCCTTCTATATCTACATGCAGCTCATGGCTATCAAACCTTCACATGACAGCTTTATTGATTTCAAATTCCAAATCCTCTTAGTACTAAATTTCTTGATCAATTTTTCTATGTGCCATTAACTGTTTTTATAGCATCCCAGGGCTAGAAAGCTATTGATCTGCTCCAAGTTCAACTAAAATTTCAATTTAACAAGGCTTTATAACCTTTCCAATTTTACTGGATTAGATGACATTTAAAAAAAGCAAAACATCTTTAGTTTTTCTCAAAAGACCTAACCAAGCAAAACATTGCCCCATCCTTGGGATTGTGATGGAAGAGAATACAAACTAGTGCATTTTGTAAGGTAGGTAATGTTTCTACTCTATTGTTCGCAAAAGTATAATCGGTTCAACTTTACTTTGGCGGCATGTCTACTTTATCATTCTTATTTCCCAACATACACGACAGCCTCTCATTTGTAATCACTTTAAAGTTCAGTTACAGGCTTCATAAATTCAGGGAGAGCTATTTTAGCAAATAATGCAACACATGTTTCTTCATGAAGAGTTAAAAAAGATGAATACCAGATTCTGTATTTATTAGTACTTAACAACATATTGATTATGTACTTAGGCAGGGAACAAGCAAAGCTCATTTGAACTCCATAGTATTGCCATATGATACTTTGATGCTTGGAATTATTCCTTTTAATACTTAAGATCTCTTTACATTGATTTATCTATTGTTAAGAAGGTATACATTTTAACTAAAATATTAAAGCTAAACAATGTTGTCATTTGAGGCCTTTACGCTTTTTGCTTTTCTTTTTTTTTTTTTTTAGGTTACCATGAATGGAATCAAGGACTATCTGGCTTCCGGCATCCACAGACTACCCTCTCTGCAGTTGCAATCATTTGACCTTTGACCTGAAAGCCAGTTCTGCCTCAGCTTCTGGGCTCTATTTTAACCTGTATTAGGGATAATTTTAGGAAATATAGACCAATCTTTGGTTGACTCAGCATCCTCACCCTAGCTGCAAGTGGCTCCAATAGGTGCTGTATTTCCAACTATTGATGTTCTGCTCCCTTGCTCACCTGTTGATTGCAGGATTTTATGACAGTAAGATTACCTGGGTTTGAAGCCCCACTTCACCACTATCCTTGGCCAGTGTAAGTTATTTCACTTCTCTGAGCCTCAGATACATTATCTCTCAAAAGTTGGTAGAAATATTTATGTTACGGAGCTGTTATATTAATGCCTAGCTTTGGTCTGGCAAGTACAAGGCAGTTCTGTGATTTTTTTCACCCTTTCTCCCAAATTCCTGCTGTTATAAACTCCTCATTACACAGATTCTTACAGACTCGAGTCTCTGCTTTGCTTTAGGTAAATATCTGTAGGGACTGGAGTTCTGTGACCTGCTGTTGGGTCACTTGAATGATGGCCACCATCTGCCTGCAATTCTACCTATTAGCTGACTTGAGGGGTCCAGTTACCTGCTTCATCCATCTGTCCAGACAGCTGATGGCATATTACTGAATTTCCTCAATGACTCCATATGCCTGGGTCACCACCTATTGCCTGACACCATATTTTATAATTATTTTGGAGAATCTGGCTGTTGGTGCTTCCCCATCCCTGCCACATGAAACTTATGTTTTATTTCTGCCTCATTTATAGTTTTGTTTTGGTCATTATATGATATAATAAATGGACTTCAAAGTCATCTATTTCCTAAATATGAATAAAGTTAATTGCATACTTAAAGAAAAGTATAACTTATAATAATATAAAAACTCAATATGTATTATAAAATAAAAATGCATTTTAGGAGACAATAAATCCTGATAATTTTAGCTTGATAATTTACAACACAGAATAAATTTAAGGACTTGTCAAACTCATTACTTCTTTAGGTTACTGATGTAAACCATAAGGTCTTTGAATTTTGAGAGGATGTCATATCCTACTGCTGTCCAGTGAAGTAAAGGTAAAAGATCACAATCCACGGAAGAGATGCCGAGGGTAAAAGGCAATCCATATGAAGCAACCCATGATGGCCTCTTTCCATGTCCGTTCCAGAAGCTAATGGTTTACTTGCTTAGCTCAAGTTCTGCCTTATTTATAAACTATTACTGGCCATTAAAAAATGATTGTGTTCATATTTCATTTCTACCTTTTGAATTTGGTTGTCATTTAAATCAAAAGTCATCACATCACATAGTAACACCTATCAACCAGCTTACTTATATAATGCATTTTAAAATTAGAATATTTCTTAAAGAATAGCTCATGAATTTTCTTGTTCATTCTAGTTTTAGTGGTAGTATATCACCATCTGTGTCTGAATCTATATCTATATCTACAAAAGTATATTTATCTATTTCTATGTTTGTGTTCAGTAAAAGTAGAAAATTAATGTAATCCTATTCTCCTATATAATAGAGGTAATATGCAAATTAATTCTCACACCGTCACAAGATGGCTGTGCCCACAGTGGAAGTGGGGTTCCCGTGACGAGTGATCAGCAGGGACCTGAGGCTGCGTGGCACCGGGCCGTGGTGGGGGACCTGAGGCTGCACCCCCCCACCCAGTGGGGCTTGATGGGGGACCCGAGGCTGGGACCCAGTCTGGCGCTGGGCCAGGGGACCTGAGGCTGTGCTCCCCCCCCGGCGGGGCTTGATGGGGGTGAGACCGGCTGGGTCTGCATCTCGCCCAATGGGGGTGGGGCCAGCTGGGTCTAGGTCTCGTGCGATTTTGAGGCATGCGCGGGTCGGCGGGGACTTGACTCTGGGTCCTGTGGCGCACCCCAGACTCTGACAGGAGGAAGATTTTCATTTTACTAATTTTCTTTCATCTCTGACATTTCTATTATAGAGAAAGGGCAAATAGCAATATTAAAATATTTCCTCTAATTAATTCCCTTTTAATGTGCACAAACTTTGTGCACTGGGCCACTAGTATACTAATAAAAGCCTAAAATGCTGTGTCCGGTCGTCCAGTCATCCGTTCAACCAATCAAAGCATAATATGCTAATGATATGCTAAGGCTGCCCAACTGCTCGCTATGACGTGCACTGAGCACCAGGGGGCAGATGCTCCGACCAGTAGGTTAGCTTGCTGATGGGGTCCAGCCAATTGAGACTGAGCAAGATGGGCTGGACATGCCCTGGAGCCCTCCCATGGTCCCTCCCTGACTGGCCAAACTCCTGCATCCCTCCCGGGCCCTGATCGTGCACAGGTGGGGTCTCTTGGCCTGGCCTGTGCCCTCTCACAATCCAGGACCCCTTGGAGGATGTCAGAGAGTCAGTTTCAGCCCGATCCTGCTCAACGCAGGGGGAGCGCTGCTCAGCCAGAAGTCAGGCTCACGGTTGGCGAGCGTAGCAGCAGTGGTAGGAGCCTCTCCTGCCTCTGTGGCAGCACTAAGGATGTCTGACAACTGACTTAGCCATCAGTCAAACATCCCTTGAGGACTCCTGGACTGTGAGAGGGCACAGGCTGGGCTGAGGAATCCCTGCCCCGCTACCCCCCCCCCCCCCCGAGTGCATGAATTTCGTGCACTGGGCCTCTAGTTTCTTAATAATCAGATAATTAGGAGTACAGTACTATATTTACTGGTATTCTTTAATAATACTATGAGGTCACTGAATTTTTCCCATTTTCTTTTACTATTTTGATGTTTAGATCTGGGAAGAATTTTAGATGATTTAAGTAAATATCTGTCTATTTCTCACATTATAGTAGGTGGCATTATAATGCTCTGAATTTACTACTACATCTTTCTGTGTCCTTTAAAACCAGGAAATGGCCTAGGCCTGGTATTCACAATAAATGGACTTAAATGCCTGCTTGTTGATAGCTATGAAACAAAGTCAATCAAACTAAGTCTCAGTGACTAAAATATTCATATGAAACAATGAAACAAAGTCAATCACATTAGTATCAGTGACTAAAATATTCAAATTGTTAAGAAAGCAATCAATGAAAACAGCCCAAGAAGACAAACCAAAATTAGTCACTAGACCTGAAACATAGCAAGTCTTTGACCCAATGCACGAGCATCATGAAGGTTTATTCTTCCTATGAAGAAAGACAAAAGCGCACAAGACCCTACCATAGTGTTTTTCTAAAATACAACAATTTACAACCCTCCAGGTGGAGACTATCAAATCAAAAACAATCTCTTAAAGCCTTTACATACTAAAATGTTTTTCCCCCTCTTGTTAATGCAGTTTGGGTGTTAGAACACCTTGGGAGAAACTCCAATCTGAGGAGATAGCATGAATTGTCCTGCTAAACTAAGTAGACTTTTCTCATGGTTCAAAAATGTAACCGCATTGAAATGAACTTGGAGACACCAATATAAGGAGAAATGTCACTAGAGTGGGAAACCCTTAAAAAGTTGGCATCATAGTATAGCTGAAAATATCCTAGCAATCATTCAGCACAAGGTGGAATTTAATTGAGTCAAGCACGCACCCCCCTTTCCATTCCCCTGTCCAAGTAACTCACAGCTTTCAATCTCCAGAGTGCAGTTTTGTTCATCCAGAGGATATCTTCGTAGATCCATCATACATGCAGCTGTGGTGGTGATTCTGTCAGGATGAGAGAGAGAAAGATAGCATCATAAGTACGATGGCCCTCAGTTTCAGGCTTCCCAGCCCCGGATCATGTTACCAATGGGCATAAAAATTTGGTGGTTAACATTTTTGAAGGCAGGCAGATTGAATTTGAGTCTTTCTTTGCTGCTAACTAGTCTTGTGAGCCTGGACTATTTAATTGAGCCCCGTGAGCCTCAGTCCCCTTATCCATCATAACACCTACTACATAGGATGAATGGCAGTGAGAATTAAAAGAGATGTGTGCTCCATAAATGCTGGTCATTATTATAGCTATTTTTATCCCATAGCATCCTGCCAATGTCTCTGCCAGTATCTTCAGCAAGTCCTGCCTATAAGTAGGTCATCTACAATATGCATCAAAGCCTACCTTCATCTCCTGCTACAACCTAATAATAAAACAACAAAACAACAACAACAAAACCTGTCCTCTATAACTTTCGGTGCCTAACACTACCCACTATTACAGAGATTTGTCAAATTCATCTCTGAGACCCTGGTCCACCTATACTCAATATAACCAGGAAAGAAACACTACCTTAGGATTGGTGTTCATACCACATAGTCACCAACTCCAGTTGAGCTTATGTTTTTATGCAAAACCCCAAACCCTGACTCTAGATATCTCACCTGGGTTTCCATTATCCCTCCATTTTCATTTGCCTGGGCTATGGAATCTGAGAGTAACTGAAATTCCTAGGCTATCCACTCTTACGAACATTGCATATTACTATGGAATTGAGAAAGCACTTTTCTTTGAAAAAATGGCATGGTCTTCTCTCACAAAGTAACGTGTGATTGTAATGTAAAGAATTCAAAATATTCAAATTTAATAATAGAAAGTTTCCTTGCTACTTTAATCTCCAGGAACCACAACATTGGAAATTTTCCATGAATATTCCTTGTGCAAATAGGAGTACGGCTATATCTTCTTAGAGGATAGCTTCTTAGACAGCTGCCTACCTGCTCTGAACCTTTCTTGTTTGCATTAACAATGCATCTTGGAATTGGTTTTATATCCGTAAATAATAAGCTGTCTTAAAAATTTTACTGCAATGTGTTCAGTTGTATGGAAATACCATACTTTATATTTCCAGTCATCTTTTGATGGACATTTACACTGTTTCCTGTCTTTTAATTTTACAAATGAAGATGCATTGAATATACTGGTACACCCTTCTATGTCTCACTACTATCTGTTGGCTATTTCTGGAAAGGGAATGGTTGGAAAAAGGTATATGCATTGTAAGTTTTGCCACATTGCCCTTGGTAGAGGTTGTGCCAATTTATGCTCTCACTAACAGAGTATCTAAATTTGACAAAGTACTCTTCATTCCTATGTTTTTTGAGGCTGCCAAGGTGACTTATTGTTTTGGTCATGTGTGTTAACCTAACAGGAACTTTCTTCTTAAAACACTGTTACAAAAGACCCTAATCCTTTCCAATTTCTCTCAGGCTTTCCTTATGAAAGATGAGAGTTCACAGGATGAGCATTGGGGCATTCCCTTTGAAGCCTTTCTTAGACAGGATGTTGGTCAATGTAATCAGATTTATTTGAGCAATAGGCAAAAGCAAAAAAAAAAAATCAGGTGCAATTTATAAAACATTTCTTCAAAGTGTTTTACAAAAATTTTAGAGACTAGTTATATTCCAGAATTTAGCACATGAAAGGATTTTATTAGATTCTTTCTTGACTCCTGCTCTCATAATTACATGCATTAATTTTTTTACTTAAAAATATATACTGCATATTTTTTGTTTTCTAAAATACAATTTCACAAGCCTGTTTTTATGGCCTGCAAGTATTTGAAAACACCCTTAACGAGACAACACAATACATATTTTTAAATGTTTTAAAAATTATCTATCTACCCTACTATAGTATTTGTTTAATAGCTTCTTATAAGTAAAAAGATTGTGAAAATTATCTATAAACTAGAAGCCCAGCACGAGAACTAGCATGGCCCCGCCCACCCGTGTGGCCTCACCTTGCTTGCAGCCCTGCACACCCTCGCTGGTCTTTGGTTGTTATGGCGTTAGGGTCATGGGCTTTTTATATATATATACATTACTAAAGTGTGGCAAGTCCTATGATCCTATGACTTAGCCAGTGGGTAATTTTTCCCCATAAGAGACATTTGGCAATATCTGTAGACATTTTTGATTGTCAGGCTGGTAGTGGAGGCCTGATACTTTCATCCAGTCGGTGGAGGCCAGGGATTCTGCCTAACATCCTGCAATGACCAGGAAAGCCTCCAACAGTAAAGAGTTATCTGTTTCAAAATGTCAGTAGTGCCAAGGTTGAGAAATTTGGCTTAATGGTGGTTTTCAAACCATTTCCTTTGAGGAAAACATTAATGAAACAAAATCTTAAATAGAAGCTCAATCTATAAAATAGAAATAAAATAAGTAAAAAGAGTATTTTGTTAATATAAAATTATCTTATAAGTTCAATGTTGTCATCTATTTTAATGACCACACAAATTTGGAAGCAGAAATTATAATTAGGGCCTTAAATCTACCTCAGCAGCAATATTTTTTTGTTGTATTTTATTAGTATAGTATTGAGAAAATCCTAATAATAGTGAAACATTTGTTTCTAAAAATCTTATATGACCAGTTATAGGCTACCTGAATTGGGTAAAAAAACCCATACCTGTGTGCCAAGTAACCACCTCTATGATCAATGACACCTTTCTACATGGTTCAGATACATTTATAGGTAGTTGATCTCTAGCAGGAGCTTAATGATGGATTAACAGTGGTTCTCAACCTTCTGGCCCTTTAAATACAGTTTCTCATGTTGTGACCCCCAACCATAAAATTATTTTCGTTGCTACTTCATAACTGTAATTTTGCTACTGTTATGAATCGTAATGTAAATATCTGATACGCAGGATGGTCTTAGGCGACCCTGTGAAAGGGTCGTTCGACCCCCAAGGGGGTAGTGACCCACAGGTTGAGAACCGCTGGATTAAAAGGAAGCCTTACTTGCTTCAAAGCAAAAATTCTCCATGCTCTGCATAAATCAACCTGGCTGCATAAATTTAATATTGAGGTGGTCTTGAATGCATTAAAATGTACATAGGACACTATATAGTGTACTTGTTTTTTATTATAGTTTTAAATAATTATTTCAACATAAAATTAGAATGAAATATTATCTGTGGGACTGTTAATGAGCTTTAGAGATACTTGAAAATAGCATTTGACTCCCACTGGTCGGCATATCTCACTTAATTGACCTCATTTTCAGACAGGTGTCATCTGGTTAATTAACCGCATCACATCAAAATCAGGCCATGCCTTGAAATCTTACGCGGAACCACTGATTCACACGTTGTGAAGCTCTGGAGTTTTCACAAAGCAATTTGAAAAGCTAACAAAGCCTTGTGTGTAAAATGAATAACTAATGTCTCATGTGCATGGATCCTACAGTTGCGATAATAAAAAAAACACTCAACTTTTGGAAAGCATAACTGAACTTACTATTGCTATCTTTATGATCAATCCATTCAGCAATCAATAGATAAAATAAATCTAATTGATATTATCTTGGGAAACCATACATCATACCAGAGACTTGTCCATGACTGGATATTTTTTCAGTTATGATATCCTGGACAAGTTAGTTTCTCTTGCCCCAGATCCTATTATGATACCAAGAAAAGCTGAGTAATCATAACTCAGAAAGGGAGGGAATCAAGGCAGCTCCAGAAAATTGAGCTGTAGGATGTGCCTGGCGACTTCCTCTGGAAATCTCTGACATTAGTGAAACAACTTCCTTCTTGGGATCTATTTGCTCCTAATACACAATTCCCCAGAGTATTTCCTTGGTTCACCTTGGATTAGGTGCCAACTCTCCCAAAATTATTTAGTACGAGCTGGAAGGAAAGTCACAGGTGTACAAATATGGTCACCAGGAACCCACCAGGGTCCTGAGAAGGGAGGGATCATGGAGACTTTGACAGGACCCCTATACATGCAGGTACTCAGAAATTGGTGTTGTGGCCTGTAGAAATTTATGCATTAAAACATTAACAGAGCATCAGTCTCTGCTAATTTAAGGGATTGCCATTTCTAGATTTTTTTAATGCTTATGGCTAAGTAAGCTGAATGAGGGAAAAAAAATGTTCAGAAAGAATTCCCAGGATCATTAACAAATGATCTGGGTGAGAAGCAACAGTGAACATCTCTAAGAATGAGTACTCCCTCCCTGTTTTTCCATTTGTTCACCTTGCTGAATGCAATTGCTCAGCAGTAGTTAGTTACCTCTGCAATTAATTAACACTTCCATATGGAAATGTGCTCACATTGTGGCAGAAGCAGCCTGATAATCTATATCTATGGAATCAAAGGTGCCAAAGATTAAAAAAAAAACAACATAAAAAAACAAAACAAAACAAAAAACAAACAAACAAACAAAAAACCAAAAACTGGATGGGTTGAGCATTTCAAGCTTAAAGTGTTTTTTGAAATTTTTTCATTCATTTTAAAATTATTATTATTGGCCAATAGCAAATGAAAGTAGCATAGAGTATTACCAGCTAAAGCAAAAACATTAATTCCTGTTTTTCTGAACATAGACTTCCCAGAGGTTCAGATTCATGACAGCATAACATCCATCTGTCTTCTTTCAAAGACATTTAGAATGGCTTACATTATAATCCAATTTATTGACATTTTGAAGGTTAGGTCAGAACACTATAATAGGCTGTTAGAAGCTATGGTCCTGTGATACTTGGGAGTGAATGGAAATCATATTGCTGTAGTATTCATTTATTAAGGTGTATTCTACATGGTCACTGACAGAAAAAGTCACTGTAATTACAAATCATGTATATTTGATGTCTAAGGGCAGTGTGACCCTCACTGCTGACACAACACAATCCAGGAAGACCTGGCCCGTGAGTAGCTCAAAATCTAAACACACACACACACGCACACACACACACACATGCAGCACTTTGAAAATACTAGTAAGAATGTGAACTTAAATAAAGGAACAAATTATGTACATATGGTTGGGATTTCAATTTTATAGGGATGAACTCCCATGTTTTAAACTTAATTTCTGTAGAACATAACTGTACCAACTTAATAGAATCTGTATTAAGAGACTATGAGAACAGAGAGGGGGAAAGCCTGAAAATGCTGAATTCTAATCACACTCCTAAGATTGGTGAAATTGATAGTGAGTCACAATTAGTCGCAATTATAAGGTCGATATCAGTATCACTGAGTAAAGTTTGTTTGAAGAATGGCTTCTTTGGCCTCAAGGCTACACCCTCAATCCAGGTGAAGTTTATCACCCCAAAAAACTGATGAGAAACTGATGAGCAAGCTTATCCTCAGTTATAACCATTGAGTACATGGATTATTTTTCCCCTTAGCTAACACTTACTGAGTGGTGAAAAGAATATGTATAATCTTCATAACTGGCATCAAATTTTATTTTTGGTAGGCTACCATGTTTAGGAAAATAGTTTGGTATTTGAAGGTGATATCCTGAGCATGTGAGAATAAACAAGTCATCTTTTCTGTCAAAGAACAGTTTAGATAGCCACCATTTTGGACTGCGTGACTTGGCAGCCACCATGTTGGCTGCATGACTTGCAGCTTCCCTGGGGGCCACCATCTTAAAACTTCCAAAATGGGGGGTTGAGTACATAGTCACAAAGGACCTGCCAAGGATGGCAAATAGAAATTCTAGGCCTAGGGAATATATTCCCCTGAAATAGTCCATTGGGGAGAATGCTGAGATTTAGGGGGGGTGGGGGGGGGCAGTTCCCGAATCAGGGACAGAAGACATTGCTCTGCTTTAGTGGTTCTTAATGCAGGGGATTCTGTGGTGTAAACTTTTAGTGTGTTGTGTGCACCTGTATAAGAGTTTTTCGGTTGATGTTTTATGTCTCTTTCTTGTTTGTTTAATTTGTTTAAAAATGGGCAAGTCCTGCTTTGGGGAAGCCCAGTTATGTGTGGTGAGGCTGAACACGTGACAGAGACTGCAGGAAAGTCCCAGCAGCTGCCAACAATTTTTTTCTTGGGGACTCTTCCTGCTCTCCCTCTTAGGGTGTTATCCACCAGAAACTCTTAGCTAGTGAGATTTCTGTCTGTGTATCTGTAATGTAATGTTGGCTTTCTATCTTTTAGGGGCTTTAGTTTGCTCTTCCTTGGTTTATGAATATAGGGAAGTAAGCTATGTAGGCTGGGTTGGGCAACAAGGTTAATGCTTCCATGATAATGGGAAGTTCTTGAATGAGGACTGACCACATTACAAGGGTGACTCCCACATCCCGGGGGCATACAACTCCCAGCCAGGTTTGTTTGAACGAAAAGGGTAATCATGGTTAACAGCATAATTAATATATCCCCATATATTATATGGTTATATAACCATAACTAGTCCCCATTGTTCTGTTTTTCCCCATAACACTGGGAGGAACAGATCTGTAGAATTTCCCTCTAGCAGTGAAGCAGGGGCACTCCTGTTCTTATGGAGAAAAATAAAATAGTACATTGAGTTTTCCCTCTTACAAAATTGGTCAAGAAAAAGCTTTAGGTAATAATTGGCTTTAAATTCTCAAAGTTGATGTAACTAAAATGAAGGATTTATGATAAAGCTTTTCAGTAATAATTATAAATATGTTAATAATAAAAGTCCAGTCACTCTCTGTTGAAGGAAGGGGCCAGTTGTCCTTCTCCCTGTAAAGGCAGAGAGGCCTAAAAGAGAAGAAGGGCAGACAGAGAAGGGGGATCCCTTGCCTCGCCTTCCCCTCCCTATGCGACCAGGGGACAATCTGAGGGAACATCCAAGATGGCGATTTACAATCCCAGCCTCCCCCTCAGGAGGAGGGCTGTCCTGATAAGGCTCCAACCGGCCCTGAGGCCTCTGTGCCACCAGGAAACAGCTTTTCTAGGTTGTGAAAGGAGTTGGAGCAGTGTTAAAAAAAAAGAGTTAAAACCTCTGCTGGAAGACCACGTGGCTCAGTTGACCAGCTAGTTGCATTTTTGGGCCTACAAGTGTATACATAGACCTGAGTCAATGTCTATCTTGGGAATACTATTCTCGGGAAAAGAAGGGGGAGTGATTTGAAGGTCGGGTATGGCCATCTGGGAAAGGGAGCATATGGGTCACAGAAAAAAAGGAAGGGGCCCTCACTGAGCCTTTAGATCCCAAGGCCACATTCTCACCCCCTTCCCAAAGAACATTTCTTTACTTAACAGTCCGGCTACTATCAGAGGCTGAACTCATCACCCAAACCTTAGCATGTTATCACTAAGGAAAAATGTGGCCGTTTTGAATCCAAGCAGATAGAGGTCTGGGAACAGGCTATGGGACCTGCTCCCTTCTCTCTCCACCCCTTTCTCCAGCCTCATATGCCTATACATAATTTTCCAAAGTCTTTGATAACTTAAAGGTTTTCGAGCATTGCTGGGTTAAATGATAAACATCTAAATATTTTGAAGTAACAGGATATTGAAACATTAATTAATTTGAATTTGCCTCTTAGGGAAAATACTGGTATAGAGGATGGATTTGAATCTATTAATGAATAAGTCTTATATTTTATTTGAAATATCTCTTAAAATGTGAATGTATTGCTAATCTGAGGCATATTAATTACTTATATGCCACCTAAAAATTAAGGTTTCTAAGGGTTAAGAATTCTAAAATTATGAAAAGAAATTATGGTTTTGGTATAATAGAGAAAGCATGAGACATGAAAATACACTTTGAAGAAGAAAGAAAGTGGTTTCTAAAGCTGATTAGTTCTGAAAGTTATAAGGTTTCTAAAGAAAGATTTCTGAAAGGTATAGAATATTTGTAAAAAAAAATGTTTAAAAGAAATTGAATAAACGACACAGGCTTATAAGCCAAAATAAACAGAATAGGGAAATTGAAATAATTAAACAGCAATTTGGAGCCATCTAATAAACCCTATCTTCCCTAACCAAGGACACTTATGAGTGAATGATTTGCATTTTGCCTCCCTAAACAGAAAGTAAATAGCTTTTATCAATGTACTCAGGGAGACTGATAGCAGAAATCCAATTAGTGTTATTTGCTGACCACACCCAAGGACAAATGAAGTTAGAAAATAAACCTTATTTTGGTTAGTCCTTTTCTGAAGCAAAAGTTCTATAAATCGTTATATATTAATCAGGTATTAAAAAAAAGTAATCTTAGTTGTGGGAACTAAAGTTTTACTAGCTTATGTTTGTGTTTAATACCCTCTTGTCACTTTGAATACTATGTAATCTTTTGGTAGAATGGGTTTGACAACCTTCCTAGGGTTTAAATTTTAAGAAAAATTTTTTGTTTTTGTTTTTTACCTAGAGTTGACTGTAGGTGATTCCAATAGGCTCTGGAATGCCTCAAGATCTTCCTACAATGGAAACTAGGGAGCAAATTTCTTAAGAACTATGTACTGGGTATCTCTTCTACTTTAATCTCTCTCGGGTTAGAAGGCCTCCTGACCCAAGGCCCTCTTGAGTTTCCGGTTCATCGCCATCAACCAGGAGACCAAGTTTGTTCTAATCAAGACTTGGAGGGGAAGCAAGTTGGAACCCTCCTGGGAAGGACCCTACCTTGTCTTGCTTACCACAGAGACTGCTGTTTGCACTGCACAGTGGGGTTGGACCCATCACACACGGGTTAAGGGCAGACACACCTCAACTTGAACAGCCATACCACGACATATCCCCTTGAAACTGATGCTAAAAACTGTGAGCTGTCTTAATCACCATCATGTGCTGAGTTCTATTTGCTTTAGAGATCTGGCAAATTGCAGGGGCTTACAATGTGGGCTGCAGAAAGGTATACAATCTGGATCATGCTTACCCAGTTAAGTTATTGGTTATAGGTAACTTGAATGACTTGGATATTTCAGCTTTTAGGTCAAAAGATTGGCTAGGACTAGATTTAGGAATAGAAGTCACAGGACAAGATCCCCTAGGCACTGCCACCACCATGCAAATAGAAGTAGGATATAAGGGAATGAATGCCTGGGTTGAATGGATTAAATATTCTGTATGCACCCTAAATAAAAGCGACGTTACACTTGTGTGGCAGGAAGGTTAGAGGCCCAAGTGGTCCCATTTCTGTTCGGATGGACCTCAGACAGTAATGGGATGGAATATGTGCTTGCCTTGTACCAGGAGGAAACCGCCTGGGGAAACACCTCCTGTAAGACTCTTGCCCTGTTGTTCCCATTCAACAGAGGTAAAGAGCAAGGACCCCCCAAAATGATCCAGCCCCTGTCCTCGCACATAAACTATACCTCCTGCTTCTCAAGAGGGGAGGGGAAGGTAACAGTACTTGGAGTTTATGAGAAATTTATCCGGATATATAAATGGCCAAGTATCCTCAGAAGCCCATCCTGCTGCACTGTCGATACCCCGTGCTGATGTCTGGTGGTGTTATGGAGAACCCTGACTTGGGCCTTGTCCATCAGATGGAGCGGAACTTGTGCTCTGATACAATTGGCTATCCCTTTCACTTTGGCATACGTAAACCTTTTTCAATGGACAGACTAGGAAGAGGAGAGAGAGTCCAGAGGGCTCCTTTGATCCCCATATATACATAGGTTCCATTGGAGTTCCAGGAGGAATGCCGAAGGAGTTTAAGGCTAGAAATCAGATTGCTGCAGGATTTGAGTGTGTTCTGTTCTGGTGGCCCACTGTAAACAAGAATGTGGTTAGATTAATTATCTTTACTAGTAGAGGCCTAGTACATGAAATTCATGCATTTGGCGGGTGGTCCCTCAGCCCAGACTGCACTCTCTTACAGTCTGGGAGCCCTCGGGGGATGTCTGACTGATGGCTTAGGCCCACTGTCCGTGGGGAGCGGACCTAAGCCGTCAGTTGGACATCCTTAGTGCTGCCGTGGAGGCGGGAGAGGCTCCTGCCACCACCGCTGCGCTCGCCAGCCATGAACCCAGCTCAGGGCTTCTGGCTGAGCGGCACTCCCCCATGGGAGTGCACTGACCACCAAGGGGCAGCTCCTGCTTTGAGTGTCTGCCCCCTGGTGGTCAGTGTGTGTCATAGTGACTGGTTGTTACATCGTTCAGTCAATTTGCATATCAGCCTTTTATTATATAGCAGTGGTTCTCAATCTGTGGGTCGCGACCCCTTTGGGGGTCGAACGACCCTTTCACAGGGGTCGCCTAAATACATCCTGCATATCAGATATTTACATTACGATTCATAACAGTAGCAAAATTACAGTTATGAAGTAGCAACAAAAATAATTTTATGGTTGGGGGTCACCACAACATGAGGAACTGTATTAAAGGGTCGCGACATTAGGCAGGTTGAGAACCACTGTTATATAGGATAACAAGCAAAGGCTTGTTAACTATACTCGAGATGCAGTTAAAGGATAGCTGAATAATTAGATGCCACCAGCAGGATGACCTGGGAGAATAGGTTGGCCTTGAATATGATTCTGGCAGAAAAAGAAGAAATATGTGTAATGTTGGGGGTCAGTACTGTACATTCATCCCTGACAACACAGCCAGATGGACCATCACTGAGGCCCTGCAGGCATTGGCAGCTTTAGCTAATGAGTGAGCTGGAGCCTGGGATTGAGGACCCTTTCTCTGATTCACTAGACAATGGTTTGAAAGTGGAAGGTGGCATCCATGTTCACCCCTTTGATTAGGAGTTACAGTGATGGGATGTTACATCATCCCATGTATTATCCAAAGGTTAACTGAAACCATATTGACCAAACAGCAAATTAGTCTTCTCCTAGACACTGCGAGCATGAAAGTCAATGAATGTCAGCTGAGTTTGAAGAAAAGAGTTTAAATAAAGAAAAGGGGGGAATTGTGAGAATAAACAAGCCATCTTTTCTGTCAAAGAACAGTTTAGACAGCGCCATGTTGGCTGCATGACTTACAGCTCCCTTGGGGGCCACCATCTTGAAACAGCAAAGGCCAATCCTCCCTTTGAATTAGCCAATTACGAAAGACTGTGTGCCTGAGCTCCAATCAAGAGTGAGGGACAGGTCACGTGCATCAGGATTGAAAAGCCAAGCAGACCGCCTGCTCAGTGTGCGTGTGCTCCCAGAGCATGTGTGTGCGAACACAAGGTAATGGTATTTGCCTTGCTGCCTGGCTCCCGAGTATGTTTTGTGTTCTACCAGGACCCCTGAATTGCAGGGCTCGCCTTATTTCTTACAAGCATGAGACAGGAATGGTGAGAAAACAAAAGGAAATAAACTGCTCTGTAAGATTTAAGAGGAATTTAGATACGGGAAGCAAAATGATGGAGTAGCAAGAAAATTTTAAGAACAGTCATATTGAATAGTCAATTTTAAGATTTTTGCATTGCAATGATAATAAATTTTTCTCTCTTTACCTAAGCAAGCCTGCCCCCCCACCCCCAAACAGAAAAAATCCTTATGTAAATGTTTTATTTTTATTCTTGGAAAGGGGCTGCATTCCATATCTTGGCAGCATTCATGGAACAGTATTTTATAAATTGAACCAATTCAGCAAAAACTCAGTTCTGAAACCAATTCAGAGCTTCAAAGTCAGAGATGGCCAAATCATGTAAGCCCCACGGGGAGCCTCAGTAATCAGGGGGAAGGCGTTGAAGTCTCACAAATAATGGATTTGGGTTTTAAGCTACTCTTATCGGGATTGCAAGGGGCAGAATGCCCTGAGATAATATTACACTAGGATCTTATATGAGAAGACACTGTTCTAAACATCTTAAACACTGTATTAGATTCCTATTGCTATTGTAACAAGTTACAACACATTTAGTGGCTTAAAACAACACAAATTAATTTTCTTATATTTCTGGAGGCCAGAAGTCCTTAAATCCAGGTTTCAGCAGGGCTGTGTTCCTTCTGCAGGCTCTCAGCAGGAGTCATTTTCTTGCCTTTTCTATCTCCCAGAGGCTGCCTGCATTCCTTGTCTCATGGCCCCTTCTTCCATCACTCCAGGGTCTGCTTCTGTCCTCACCTCTCCTCACCCTCTGACTGCCTTATATATGACCATTGGGCCCATCCAGATAATCTCATCTCAAAAATCCTTAAGTTAATCACATCTTCAAAGTCCCTTTTGACATGTAAGGTGACTTATTCACCGGTCTTGAGAATCAGAACACAGATATCTTTGGAGGACCATTATTCTGACTATGACACATGTATTAGTGGATTTACTATGTAAAATTGCATTTTTATGTTGATGTCATTTTTATGCCAAATCCAAAGATAAAGAAACTGACACCTGATGGGATTAAAAAATGTTTCCAAATTTACATAGTCTGTAAATGGTAGCACTGGGATCAAAATTCAGATTATTCTAGACTCAAGAGCTAGAATTGAGGTTTATTTTCTTTCCAGTTATCATATTCGGGCCAGTCTAAGCAGGGAACAATTAGTTCAGGAAAATTCTCCTACAAGCAATACAATAAATTATATATATATATATATATATATATATATATATATATATATATATAATATATTTTAGAGTATATATATATATATATAATATATTTTAGAGTATATATATATATACTCTGACTTTTAGTTATCAGTAATTCAGAACATTCTTTACCCAATCAATAATGTGTATAAAATGATAGAGGACGTATACTGGAAACCAGGGAATATTGTGAGCATTGAGGCCTTAGCATGTAAAATATCCAACTGCACCTTTATGCTGTCAAATTTATTTTGTTTTTGTTTATTTTATTATTGTCATGTCTCAGAAAATGACAAGATAGAGACACTGTCTATTGGTTTCATAAAATGGCCAGGTAGGATATGCTTATCTCTCATTTGGGACAATCTTTGTCATTTTTTGAAATAAAAATATCTTATATCAGAGAAATGTTTACATTGTCAAGAAAGCATGAAATTCACTCAGGAGAGAGAGTGCAATCCCACACTTACTCAGTTGGTGGCAATTTAGACCAAAGATGCCTTAACCTTGATTTGTGAACAGAGGTATGATACAGGTGGGAAGCAGCATGGAACAAGGAAAGAGAAGAAGGTTATTATATGAACACACAAGGTCAATGCTGGGTACATAGTAGTCACTCAATTAACTATAGCTATTACTGTTTTAAAACTATATGCTTCTAAATAAATACATGTAAGATTACTAATACAAATACATTGTAAGGTTAATACACAGGCATAGTAAAACATCTAGAAAATACAGAAAAGTTATAGATAAAAGAATAAAAATAACCCATAATTTCATTACTAAATCATACTATTAATTTCATTTCTTCTAAATATATTGTTTAATAAAGTTGAAATTATACTGTACTTAACAATTTCATTTGTTGCTTTTGAGGTAACTTTATTGGTAAGAATTTTCTTAAGTCATCATTCTCCATGAGCACAATTTTAATAGAGTCTCAAAATTCTGTCGTATAGACACCCCATGATATACATACCATTCCTCTATTGTAACACATCATTAGGTACTCTTTGGTGATTCTTTAAAAAACACACAAAAAAACACCCCACACTACAACCAATACTACTCTTATATTTTTATTTTTTTATTTCAGGTTTCTTCTTTCTTTCCCCCTTCTGTTTGGTACTCTTAGTGCTGAATGTTAATGACACTCTTCTCAGTGCAATTCCAAGCAGTCATTTTCAGGTAATTAGCTACATACCAAACATTGTGTAAATGGGCTCATTTTTTTAATGGGCTCATTTTTATTCATTTCTGTCCGGATGGGGTGATTCATGAACCACTTTGTGAATATAAGAAGCAGTTCATAAATCAGAGTGGCTGGGGGAGGGGGGGGCAAAAAAAGAAATAATAAGGCAGTAGTAATTAATAGATCCTTGTCAAGGATCTAATGCCAATCTCAGTCATGTTTTACCATAGATGTCTGGCTGAGTTCAAGACAGGCTATTTTTTCCCAAATCATAGCACTATATTCATATATCTGTGAAGTATAAGAGCATGTATTAAATTTCTACTATGTCTAATGTTTCCTAATAGTGATTAGCTGAAATACATCCTAGGGGGCAGAAAAAAATAAGGCTTCCTCCTCTAAATCAGAGCATCTTTATTCCCATCATCTTGATCATAAGGAATTTCTATGATGGACAGATCATGGGAATTAAAATAATAACAAGCCCTTTAATAATAACAATGGGAAGGGACTTGGAAATTGAAGTGAAAGTCAAAATCGAAGTCAAAGGAAATGTTTACCTTGAATTGGATGCCATGATTTGGTAATAAATAAGTACAGGATAATTAAACAAGGACTCAGTCAGAATTAGGACGTAAAGATATGTCTTCTTTCACGGTTATTTTTTTGGGGGATTATTTGCAAAAATGCTCTATTGCTTTGCTACATGATGATTTCTCCCAGAACAAAGAGCTGACACATTTTCTGAAAGGTAATCAGAATAATTTTGAAACTGTATTCCTGAAGGAGCAAAGTAAGATTCAAGAGGGACAGAACATTAAAATACTGCATTGTCTTAGGACATGGCTTTCCCTTGAGAAACAAAACAAAACACAAAACAAATATGAGTCAGGCAGGTGTATAAATTGTGCAAAATTGTGAGCTCCCTATGGAAATGAGAGCAGGGCTTGAAAAGATCTGCTTTTTCTTTTTAAAGAATTACAAATTTTAAACTATTCTGAGAGTAGTAGAGAAATATTACTTCTACCACAACAGCTACTGTGATATATTAGCAGTGTGGTATATTTATATTCAATGCCCCTTTCGAAGGTATGTTGGATTTTTGCATGTTTGTAACTGTGTTCAAGATTACGTTTTCTGCCCTTTAATTCTTAATCATAATAGTTTCTTCCTTGGCATCAGAGTTGCAATATTTTTTTTTGGTAGAACACAATATACCTTACTTTGGATACTTAGATGGTTTTCAATTTTATCAGTTTAAAATAGGTTAAAATCAAACATTTTCATGACTGTATGGCTTTTTCTACATTTTGGATTATTTCTTTAGGATAGAAACAGAATGAGTAGAATTACTATACCCAAATATATAAAAAAAATTTTGGCTTCTTAAAAGATTGTCTGAAATTATAATGCAAAGGAGTACTAATTTTCCCTACACTATTGCTTAATTGGATGCTGTACTTTTTTTAATAGATGAAAATTGGCACTTTCAATGTATTTTAATTTTTTATTACTAACATAGTAAAGTATTTTTAATAAATTTGCTTACAAATTGTATTTGGAACCATTTTTTTCTCCAGAAACTAAAATCATTAGTGGTGTATAATTTTATGATTAAAAGAAGACCAATAATAGAATTTTACCAAATGTCAGGCAAGAGTACAGAGTCCCATTATTGATTAACTTTGCTGCCGTCTTGTTCAGTTAATTAGGTGAATAAATTGTATGTTGAATTTAATATGCATTTTCATGGTTTTGCTTTTGACACGTATTTTCATGGTTTTACTGTTAATTTTTTGAAGTATAATTATAGAAAGAAAAATCTAAAATAAAGCTTATATTGCTTTTTGGAGTTCATAATGAACACCATCAAAAATAAGCTAATTGAGGGGTGATCATGCATTCTAAAAGGCAAAAATAGGAAGGGGATTTTATATGTTTCCAAGTTAATGATGAAGCATTCCAGATATTGCAATAATAACAAAAATATTATTTCTATCTCAGGGCTTTTGTAAAGGAAAAATTTCCAAAATAGAGCTATAATATGTAATTATCTTTTCTATTCATTTTTCAAGTACAATGTTAAGTTTTTCAAGTACAGTTCAGCATGACCAAGCCATTCCACACCTGAGATGTTTATTCATCAAGCACTCCTGTAATAGCAAATGGGTGAAGGCCCCAACTCTCCAGCAAAGCAAAAATGGATGCCATGGGCTTCTTAACAGGAGTTAAAATGAATAAACTAGATCTATATGCATCACCATGGGTATGCCTCACAGAGTGTTGTGTGAGAAAACAACAACATAGAAACTATAAAAAAACTACATTTATTTAAAATTTTACAAGACTGAATATTTCTTAAGAAATCATGAGTACGTGTGTGCGTGTGTGTGTATGTGTGTGTGTAGTAAAAGAAAAAACAGACATTAAAATGATACACATAGTGATTTTGGCACAGTCGTTGTGTTGGGGGAGGGAAGGACAGACAGGATAAGAGGCAGATGGAATTGTAGTGATCTCTGAAAGTTCTCCCTGTCTTCCATCCATCTTTCATTCCCTTCCTCCTTTCCTTCCTGCCTCCCCTCCCTCTCTTCCCTTCCCCTCTTTTCCTTTGTCCATCTTGCTGTCATTCTTTCTTTAAAGAAAGATGAAGCAAATAGGGCAGCACATTAACAGATTTTTAACCTGTCCATTACTCTCCAATTTGATATCCACAGATAAATCCCTAAGTAACCCACTTACACTCTTATTTTAAATGTTGTTCTGAACTGTGTGTAGCCACCTTCCTGTCCTCCATCCCAGAATTACTATTAAAAAAGGAAAGGAATACAACATTTCTCTCTCCCTCACATTGACTTTCTACCTAATTGGTATTTAATAGTGGACAGGATTATAATCTTCTGCAATGAGTCCCTTCAGTTAAGAAATCTATCACCTTATACAGATCTCAGTGTTTGAAACTGATATATCTTTCCTCACATTTCTCATCACAATTTGCAATTATACTTTTATTTATTTGAGTACTTGTTTCTTCTGTGAGTGACCACTTGAGTAGATGGTAAGTGCCAGCAGCATTAATGACTCACTTACCAGGTTCCTGCCCAGTGTCTGGCACAGAATTGAAGTGTAAATTAATGGAATTAATATGTAACTTAAGGAAACACTGAAACCATCACTTCTCTAAAAAAAAAGACAGAAAAAGGCCAGCATGCTGTCTTTATTTAAAAAACAATGCCAATGTTGTTTGGAATATAGGTTCAGGATAAAGACCCTTTTCCCCCACCCTTATTCAATTTCTTATTAGAAATCATCTTGTGTGCATTCACTAAATACACAGCCACAGGATAGTCAGATAATTTCTAGAACCATGAAGCTGCTGAAAGCATGCTTAAATGAAGCCAGCTATCATGGACCTTCATCTGTTACCATTTTTAGATGCTATATAGCTTAAGAGAAAAGTGGTTATAATACTGGCACTTGCATAACATAGTCCAACTGTCAGTATAGGTTCAGGGATTCTTCCTTCCCTTACTTTTGAGAAAACAGATAGGTTAGGGCCTCAAGGTACAGAAAATTGGTTTCCATTCCAGGAGCAAAATAAGGATTGTCCTTGCCAAGAAGATGAAAGGAAAGGGCCTTTAGTGGTTAAATTAGTCCCTCTCACATTAGGCTGGACTTTTCTATGTGAAAAGCAAATATTTACAAAGCATGAGAGTATTTTAGAAAATCATTAAAACATCAAATTTGCATCAGCATTATTAGAATGCTAACTTCATAAGTGGTTAATAATTAATAATTCATGTTGACTCAATTTTTTAATTTATAAGTGAAGAAAAATGAAGGAACCTTTAGATAATCTAAAGGATAACCTACATAATCTAGGAACTGAAACATAAATGGACATAAAGAACAACTTAAAAATATCCTGTAACAGGAAGTAACATTTTCACACATGTAAAAAAATATATAAATAGCACACCTTCAACATTTTAAGTATAATTTTAACTATCATCAGTACTCTCCATTGAATATTAATAATGCAAATTTATCTATATTTATATCCATTTATACACAAATACATAATTTATACCTCAAGAAGGCTATGATTAGCTTATTAAAAGACAAGTACAAGTAAACTGCATAATTCACAGAAGTTCTATGAATTTCCTGCCTTTTTAGGGTAGACCTTATTTTTAAAACAAGTTTTAGTCTCTAGAAATTTAGAGAAAATGAATATACATTCTGGTGCCAGGTTGGTACTAGCCTTATTTGGGAGATCGCTTTGTAAGTTATATAAATGTCTAACCACTATGCTGTATAGCTGAAACTAATGTATTGAATGTCAACTGTAATTTAAGAAAATAAAAAAATAAATTAAAAAATAAAAAGCATGAAATAAAATAAAAAAACACACACCAAAAGCAGCAACCACAAACAAAAAACCTCCGCTCTTGCCCATGCTTTTCCCTCGTTTCTCTGCCTCCTCACTAACCCCGGTGCTTCCCCATGTGGCCCTGTGTGCCCTTCCTCTTGGGAACTGTGAGAAGAGGTCTTTTTTCAATAGCGATTGTCTCCTGATCTATTGGCCTCATCAGACTTGAATATAAAGAAAATCCCAGCTATCTCTAAAAACAGAAAAAAAGCTTAATCAAAGAACTTATCTGCATATATGCATTGCCCATGGACACAGACAATAGGGTGGGAAAGGCCTGGGGTGGGGTGGGAACCAGGTGGAGGGGGGCAATGGAGAAATATAGGGGGGACATCTGTAATGCCCTCAACAATAAGGATAAGTTAAAAAACACACACACACAGAAAATAGCCAAATGTGCACTTCTTCTTATCTTCCCTTTTTACTAACATTCTCAAATTAAATCACAGAACAAGAACCCCCTAAATACACTTTATTTATAAATGGCACATGAGCACATATATGGATTGCTAAAGTTAAAATATGTTCTATTTAACAGGGGAAATGATATATATCTATATATATCTATATATATATATAGTTTTGCCTATGTTACATTAAACATAAAGTTATTTCTCTGCTATTACCCTTGAGAATAATAAAATTCATAGGGACCATTTTTAGGTTGATGGAAACCTGAATGTTCCAATTAACTCTGGTAATTATTACTCTGAATAAGAGACTGTTTTAGCACCTTGTCCATTTAAATGAATAAACAAATGGTGCAATCCTATTATTCAATGAAAAAAAACTGCATAAGTCAGAACTATATTTTGGTGAAAACCATTATCTTACTAAGCAAATTCAAAATGCTGTATCCAATAAATCTTGTTCTTAAATTGTAATTATTTATAAAGAAAATGTTGTGCAATATACATATTGAACTTAATTTTGGATATCCCTATACATAATAATTTGGCTTTAAAAAACATGCTGCTTTGTAGTAAAGGATTCCTGAATTTCGAATATTTTAAAATATTTTAATGAAGTTTATTAGTTTAATATTTATGAATATTATACTAACTAATCACCAATAATCTTATAGCAACTGGTATATTTGACAATATTCCAAACTTATAATATCACTTATGTAAATAGAAAGTATTAATGATAGAAGTGTAAATAACATCTCTATCTTAAAAATTGAGTCCTAAAATTTCACAAATTTTCTACAAATAAATTGCTTTATGCAATAGAGAAATTTACATGCTACATCTAATATAGCAAATAGAAAAATGAGAGTGGAAGGAATAGTGTTTGGTACTTTGCATATATTATCTTCCCAAATCATCAGTATCTCTCCATGCTGAGAATTGTTTGGTCAGAAGACAAATCTGTTATATCAAAGCAGGGAAAGATATCATGACCACTAGTTCTATGTTTCTATATTTACTTTTGACCTATGGCAAAGCATAGAGCTGAATTTACCAACACTCCATTTCTTTGTATCTATAATTCAGGAAGGCCTTTCTCATTTCATAGAGAAACTTGTGAAAGATTTTGAAATGAACCAGAAAGTTTGCTACATGTCTTTGTCTAGTGGTCAGGGCAATCTCCTCTTTCATTGTCTAAGACATATTTCGCAACTCTGTACATTCTAGAAAAATGATAGTAATATAAGTGATTCTTATCCACAGAATTGCAATGGTTACTGATTATTGCCTTGCAGGTATTGGCCAGTTTTGCCAGTTTGATCTATGCATAAATTCTCTTCCATATGCTATGTCTTTTCAGTGTATCTGTCCTTGGATTTCCCTTTGAACTGATTGTAACATCTTACTAGTTCTCTCATTAATGAGTAAATTGAAATCTCCGATACGTTTTTGTTCTATATTTTTACATCATTTTTATCTTTTTAAAATGATTGCCCTTTTACAGCATTGGCGGTAGTCCATCAAGATGACTAATGGACTTACCTACCAGAGACAGGTAACATGTGTTCCCAGGAAGTGCACCTTATTGGCAGCGTAAGCTCAGGCATGACTTTCCTTGGTTCCCAGAGGTGAACTATGTATATATTGATCCATCTTAAGGTGAAACACAAAACTGTAACTTTGCTGAGTCCGTTGCTCTCTGTTCTTTCCCTCTACTGATTTTTTGTTTTTGTTTCTGGTTTGCCTTGCAGCCAATATGTTATTTCCTGTTGGTGACAGCAATGATTGAGAATTGGTTTCATGGCCTGAACATGTAATGATTTCTGTAAGGAGGCTAATGGATTATAGAGTTAGAGTTCTGCACTCTGTTGGATAAGAGACAACAGAGAGTCTCATTTGTTAGTCTTTTTTTGTTTGTTTTATCTATTTGATCAATTTGAGCTCGAGACAATTAAGAATCTTGTGTTCAGTGGAATGGAAAGCAGCTGTTTGATATCTGGATCATGAATTTTTGTGTTTCTATATTTACTTTTGACCTGTGGCAAAAGTGTAGGTCTGAATTCATAAGCAGTCTAAGTTGCCTTTGTACCTAGAATTCAAAAAGGACTTTACTTCTCATTGTGAGAGTATTAATAAATGAGATTATAAAGTCTTAATATAAAGGGGCTCTGTCCTGATTGGTTTATTTAGGTAAATACATCCTAATGTAAAGAAAATATTTCTAAATTCCCCCCAAATAAAAAACAACTGTACTTTTAACATTTTAAATGTTTCAGACTTAAATGTTTTATTTATCAAAACCAACATAGGAACATTTATGGATCCAAGTTCACCTAGTTAAGATAAATCTTTGGTAAATGGACCTCGCTTAATAATTTTGGTTTAATGTAAAACAGCTACATCTTTTCTGATTTAACAATATTAAATGTAATGAAAGCATACTTTTTGCTCTACTTCGATTTGCTTTCCCTAAACTTCTACATGTTTTCTAATCAATTGTACTAACATTAATAATTACTCTCTAATACGTAAGATTTTGAAAAATGTGAATTTGTGTTCAAATAAATTGAATCATTATTCTGACAGGCTTTATTCCAACAGCAATTCTGTTTTGTAATACATCATCTTGAAGATAATTTTCTTTTTTTTCTTTTCTTTTTTTAAATATGTTTTATTGATCTTTTACAGAGAGGAAGGGAGAAGGATAGAGTCAGAAACATCGATGAGAGAGAAACAACAGAGAAACATCGACCAGCCGCCTCCTGCACACTCCCCACTGGGGATGTGCCCACAACCAAGGCACATGCCCCCGAACCCGGGACCCCTGAGTCTGCAGGCCGACGCTCCATCCACTGAGCCAAACCAGCCAGGGCGAAGATAATTTTCTTGATATCTAGCTTAAACCTAATATTAAATTGAATGAATTAATAAATAATCAGTATTTATGTAGATATATTTAAAGATTTTGATAATTGCATTTTTTTCTTTTTTTTTTTCTTTATTGATTAAGGTATTACATATGTGTCCTTATCCCCCCATTCCCACCCCCCTCCCTGCTGGCTCATGCCCTCACCCTCCTGGTGTCTGTGTCCATTGGTTAGGCTTATATGTATGCATACAAGTCCTTTGGTTGATCTTTCCCCTTTACCCCCACCCTCCCCTACCTTCCCTCTGAGGTTTGACGGTCTGATTGATGCTTCTCTGTCTCTGGATCTGTTTTTGTTCATCAGTTTATGTTGTTCATTATATTCCACAAATGAGTGAGATCATGTGATATTTATCTTTCTCTGACTGGCTTATTTCGCTTATGCTCTCCAGTTCCATCCATGCTGTTGCAAATGGTAAGAATTCCTTCTTTTTTACTGCAGCATAGTATTCCATTGTGTAGATGTGCCAAAAGTTTTTTAATCCACTCATCTGCTGATGGGCACTTAGGCTATTTCCAAATCTTAGCTATTGTAAATTGTGCTTCTATGAACATAGGGGTGCATATATCCTTTCTGATTGGTGTTTCTTGTTTCTTGGGATATATTCCTAGAAGTGGGATCACTGGGTCAAATGGGAGTTCCATTTTTAGTTTTTTGTGGAAACTCCATACTGTTCTCCACAGTGGCTGCACCAGTCTGCATTCCCACCAGCAGTGCACAAGGATTCCTTTTTCTCCACATCCTCGCCAGCACTTGTCATTTGTTGATTTGTTGATGATAGCCATTCTGACAGGTGTGAGATGGTACTGCATTGTCGTTTTGACTTGCATCTCTCGGATGATTAGTGACTTTGAGCATGTTTTCATATGTCTTTTAGCCTTCCTTTATGTCCTCTTTTGAAAAGTATCTATTTAGGTCCGTTGCCCATTTTTTGATTGGGTTGTTTATCTTCTTTTTGTTAAGTTGTATGAGTTCCCTGTAAATGTTGGAGATTAAACCCTTATCAGAGATAACATTAGCAAATATATTCTCCCATGCAGTGGGCTTTCTTATTGTTTTGTTGATGGTTTCTTTTGCTGTGCAGACGCTTTTTATTTTGATGTAGTCCCATTTGTTTATTTTTTCTTTGGTTCCCATTGCCCTAGGAGCTGCATTGGTGAAGATATTGCTTCAGCATATGTCTGAGATTTTGCTGCCTGTGGATTCCTCTAGTATTTTTATGATTTCCCATCTTATGTTTAAGACCTTTATCCATTTTGAGTTTATTTTTGTGTATGGTGTAAGTTGGTGTTCTAGTTTCATTTTTTTTTTGCATGTGTCTGTCCAGTTTCCCAACACCATTTATTGAAGAGACTGTCTTGACTCCATTGTATGCTCTTGCCTCCTTTGTCAAATATTAATTGAGCATAGTGGTTTGGGTCGATTTCTGGGCTCTCTATTCTATTCCATTGATCTATATGTCTGTTCTTGTGCCAGTACCAGGCAGTTTTGAGAACAGTGGCTTTGTAATACAGCTTGATATCTGGTATTGAGATCCTTCCTACTTTGTTCTTCTTTCTCAGGATTGCTGCAGCTATTTGGGGTCTTTTTTTATTCCAGATTAATTTTTGGAGAGTTCATTCTAGGTCTGTGAAATATGCTATTGGTATTTTAATGGGGAGTGCATTGAATCTATAGATTGCTTTGGGTAGTATGGACATTTTAATGATGTTGATTCTACCAATCCATGAACACGGTATGTTCTTCCATCTGTTTATGTCTTCCTCTATCTCTTTTTTCAGTGTCTTATAGTTTTCTGAGTACAGGTCTTTTGCCTCCTTAGTTAACTTTATTCCTAGGTATCTTAATTTTTTTTTTGTGCGATGGTAAATGGGATTGTTTTTTAAATCTTTCTGTAAGTTCACTATTGGTGTATAAAAATAAGATAGATTTCTTGGCGTTAATTTTGTATCCTGCTACATTGCCAAATTCAGTTATTAACTCTAATAATTTTTTGATGGAGTCTTTAGAATTTTCTATGTACAGTATCATGTCATCTGCGAATAATGACAGTTTTACGTTTTCTTTTCCAATTTGGATGCCTTTTACTTCTTCTTCTTGTCTAATTGCTATGGCTAGCACTTCCAGTACTATGTTGAACAAGAGTGGTGAAAGTGGTCATCCCTGTCTTGTTCCTGTTCTTAGGGGAAATGATTTTAGTTTTTGCCCATTGAGTATGATGTTGGTTGTAGGTTTGTCTTATAAGGCTTTTATTATGTTGAGGTATGATTCCTTAATTCCCACTTTGCTGAGGGTTTTTATCACGATAGGGTGTTGTATTTGGTTTTATAGTAAATGTTATACTTTAACATTTATTTTTAAAAAAGTGAAAAAACTCATAGACATGGAAAACAGTGTGGTGATTGCAGGGGGAGGAGAGGAGTTGATGGATGTGGAAGAGGGTATAGGGGAGATAAATGGTGATGGAAAAAAATAAAGATAAATAAGAAAATAAATAATTAAATAAATAAATAAAATTTATATACCTTTGCTTTTTTTTAAGCTATGGAGTGGCTATAACTTTGGGCTGTGTTAATGTGTTTATTTTTGGCACTTTAGAAAAGATGTTAAAAGGATGAATGGGTATGTCTGTAAAAAGGTGGGTTAAGTGTGTTCATGCGTTTTGCTAGTCTGCTGCAATACTTACATATGAGAGATTTTTCAATTTTCCTCTCTCTAGTTTTCTTTGTGAGATACAAGTTCATTTCTTTGACTAGAAGTTATAATTAACAGGACTGACTGAGACTATTCTAGGAGTAATGGTGACAAAGAAATATAGCTGTATATGTGTGCTTTATTATTCAAGTAAAAAGGAATAGTTTTATTCTAAAGTCATGATTCTCAAATTTTTGGTCTCCAGATCCAGTTATACTCTTATATCCCATGAATGTTTACCATGTTTAAAATTAAAACTGATAAAAAAATTTAACATGTATTTATTGATTCATTTTAAGAGAGCATGATGACTGTATTGCATGTTAACATCTTAGTGTTATTATGAAAATAGTTTTTACCACATAGATTGCTGGATAAAGAAGCATTGCACAGAGCAAGGTGAAGCCTATGTATGGTCCAGAATATGAAAGAACATGATGGACAAACACTGAAAGTAAATTTTATTTGCATTTATTTCTAATACCTGAGGCTGACAAGCTATGAAAAGCATTACAATTTTAGCAAAGTTTGACTAAATCATGGTGGATTTGCTTACTTGATTTACTGACTAATGCCTTTTCCTACAGTATGAGAGATTATTCTTTACCTTCTGTGTAATCAGTTACTTAGAGAGCAAAGACTCTATCTCTTAATTTTTTTGTGCTTTATTTTGACATTATTATGTTCTGGATTATTTAAAAAATATGGACAACAAAGCTTGCACCCATGACCCTATCTTAATCAAATGTTCAAATCTCTAGCAACTTATTTGATTTTGTAATTCTTTTTAAAAAATATATTTTTATTGATTTTAGTGAGAGAGGGAGGGAGGGAGGGAGAGCGAGAGAGAGAGAGAGAGAGAGAGAGAGAGAGAGACAGACATTGATTTGCTGCCTCCTGCAGGCCTCTTACTGGAGATTGAGCCTGCATTCTCAACATGTGCCCTGAGTGGGAAGCAAACTAAAGTGGTGACCTCTTGGTGCATGGGACAACACTCAACCAACTGAGCCACACTGGCCAGGGTTGATTTTGCAATTCTTAAATCAGACCATATATATCTACATCTATATCTAAGAATCCTTTACATATAAAAATATGTTTTAATTTTCCCAGAGGCCCCCTGAAATATCACATAGTAATTTTATAAGAACTGCATGTGAAGAGTTGTCAAGTAGGAAGATATGCTCAGCCTGCCCCCAATTAAGTTTACATAGGTAAGATGTTATTACTATAAATATTTCAGACAGTGTGGGCCTCATGGGAAGTCCCTGAAAATGTGTCAGTGTCCTTGCTTTTCATACGTATTAACCTCAGGGAAACACTGTTCAAAAGTCTTACCAAATAGTTCTCTCTAGTTTCCCCATGTTTACCATATATTTTCTATATTTATCTGAGTCCTGATGGGGTGTTTTGCCTGAAGATGTTAAGCAACAAGAGTATAATGGTTTCTCATATTTTCAGTTAACTTTTAAAAGTGGATACTTTTCCACAGTCTTACTTCATTAATTTTAATCTAGCATCTAGACAGTAAGGTCCCAGTCTGGCTCCACCTGTGCTGTTGAGATTTATTTCTAGACAAAATTGCAAAATAGATAGTCATACAGTATTCCTTGCTGCATTTGGGGGCCATATACCTCATTTGCTAAATCTTCTGAATTTCAGCATAACTGAGTCCCATTCCCTGAAGGTTCCTATGATGCATTGCTATCTCATTGCTATTTCTGGGTCTTGTAATGCTTTCCACAACAGTCTCAAGGCTAAAAATGGTAGAGACCCTGGTGGGGGGTCAGGTTTTTGGCTCATTTGTCCCTTGTTATGGCTTAACTTCCGACCTAATCTATGTGTAGAGGCAGAAAGGCTGATAAACTGTCCTGGAACTTCCCCTGCTTACCCAGTGTTCCTCTATGATGTTGACAAAAGGATCTACTAATTGGTAGACTAAACTTCTAAAAATAAGGCACATACTATTTAGGGAGTGGCCAATCTACCATAGTAAGCACAGATAAAAGACCAATAAAAAAATAAATTTCCTGTGGTGGGGTTTAATTTCCCAGAGGCAGGCTGAAGGTTGAGAACAGAACAGACAGGTGTTCACAGCATTTGGTCTGTTATAATCTACGAGTAATCTCTCCCCACCCCCAACAGCAATAGCTGCGAAGTCTTCGATTTGTGATTACCACCATTTCAGGTTTGACTTGTAACGGTGATGTAATGAGATTGCTATATGCCAGTTGGATCTCATTTCAAAGAGATAATGCACTTTATTTTTTTGAGTGAGCTCATTTAAAATAACAGTTTCAAAATACAAAATGGAGAAAAAAATGGTAGAAGAAAAAATATGATTCTTGAAAATGTGGCATTTTTTGGTTTGTTTTAGTTTTCACTCAGACAGAATGGGGAATTGAAAAGGTCTCTGTGGACTGACAGTCTCTGTTTCACATCATCACAGATGATAATAGGTCCTCAGGGAAGAGTCAGAGAATTCCTCCATTGCTGATGTGCATATCTTTTTCGCTCTGAAGATAAAAACTCAGCTAAAAAAAATCTCTGATGCTTTTTCTTCACTCACTCACTCACTCACATATCTTGTACTTATCAATCCTCTCCATGGCACTATGCTGATGAATGCATGCAAAGCAAAACATATTCAATGAACTAGTACATACGGTGTATATGATATTAGAAATATAAGATACGGATGTAATCCTTTTCATTTAAGAATGTGAGCTTTAGATAGTCTATTCACAGCCAGGCTTCTTTAGATATTGACCTTGGGCTAGTTACCTGATTTCTCTGTGACTCAGTTTCCTTCTTTCCAAAATGAGTTGATATTAAGATTACATAAAAGTATACCTATAAAGCATTTCTAAAATTGCCATGAAGGGCAAGAACTCAATAACCACTTGCTTTGTTATTAAGATTAGATTACCATCAGGAGTCTTCAAATCACTAAACATCTCAGACACGAACCTCATACATTCCAGGAGCTTTTAGACACTAGGAACACATCACTAGAATAGAATTCTTATCTTTAAGGTGCAAGTAATCTCATGGGTTGCACAGACATAACACATCAGTGCTCTGTGATTAGCATTAGAGTAGAAGTGTATCTAGGGAATGTATGGACTATTGTTGGTGCATAAAAATTAACCCCCAAACGTAGCAGCTTACAACAATAAAACATTTGTTATCGCACATACTTTGTGGGCAAGGAATCTGGGCTTAATGTAGTTTGGTGCCTTTGTCTCAAGGCCTTTCACAAGGTTGCAATGAAGGTGCTGGCTGAGACTGTGATTTTATCTGAAGGTTCAAGAAGCAGGACCCACTCCCAAGCTCAGGCACATGGATGTGGTTAGTAGGACTCAGTTCCTTGCTGGTTGTTGGCTGGAGCTCGTTCTTTTTTTGTTAGACAGGCATTTCCATAGGGCAACTCTCAACTGGCTTCCAATGAGAACAAGTGAGAAATAGCAAGAAAAGGCCAGCCAGCCAGAAATAAGCGTCTTCTCTTGGCTATGCCCCCTGTTCAAGCTATTGCCTTCCCTTTTTTCTTCTTTCCTTGGAACTTCTTGGAATAGTGTCTGCATGCTTCTTTTACCACAGAGATCAGTGACTGCACTTAGCCTTCTGCACTCAGAGATCATCACTGACTGTCACACTGTCAAATTCAATGGCCACCTTTCCGTTCGTACCTTACTGAATGTCTCTGAAGCACAAGACACTGCTGACGACTTACTGCTTCATAAAACTCAATTTTCTTGGTCTACATTCTACTGCTTTTTTTTTCTTGTTTGTTTTCATTCCTTTCCTTGATTTTCCCATTTCTTCTTTGTTAATGGACTGCCTCTGATTTGTCTGCCCCTTAAGTAATGGCATTGCTCTCAGTGTTCTCTTTAGCCCACTGCTCCTCCTGTAAATAAATGCACTGGTAGATTCAATTTTGTACTTGCTCTCCCCTCCTCTGCATTCAACTATTTTTCCTGAGTACTCGCCATATTGACCAACAGTGGCTATAATGCCACCAATTGATGCTTGGCTATGGACCTACAGAAGTGATAGCTCAGCAGAAACAGCACATTTTTACTGACTTTTCACCAGTTCCCCTTCATTGTCTCACACTGGTTGCTGAAAGTACCTGGTTTCCCAGGTATCCCTGTAATTTCCAACTTGTCTACTCACACTACTGCTCTAGAAGACTTCGTTAGAGACTGCTCTCTGATGCTCCAGAATCCCTATCAGGACTGTAACTTCCCAGGCTCTCCTTTAAATGAATAAGGTCTTATTTCTTTAATAAACCCGTTATCTATATATATAAAAGGCTAAGTGACTGACTATCCATCCATCTAACCGACCAACCGACCAACTGGTACATATGACACACACTGGCAATTTAAAAACAAAAGTTGACTCGCGCATGTGCAATATATATAAAGCTCTCGCTGGCGCCAATTGCACGTGTGTATTTCGATCTGTCATTGTCCACCGTGAATTTGGTTGACACTTTTATGATAGAGAAAGGGCGAATAAAGATATTAAAATATTTCTTCTAATTAATTTCCTTTCAATGTGCACGAATCAATGCACTAGGACACTAGTGTAGTAATATTTTCAGAGGTTTGATAGATTTCCCTCTGATAGAAAATTGTGATAGTTCTGTTCTGATTATTCTCTCTTTCTTAGTGAAGTGTTGGCAAGAACAATTGTTAAAAGTGAGAAGATGGTGTGGGTAGAAAAGACTTTAAAAGAAAATATGTGAAATAGTCTCAGAGCATCAAATAGTCAGTTGATTAAGAAAATGTAGTTGGATTGCTGGGCAGTGCTTAGGGCTCCGTAAAGTTTGATTATACATTTGTAATTTGATCCAAGGTTATTTGATCCCAGAGTCTGGCTCTGTCTGTCCTAACTATCATACATATGACCTCCTAATATTTTTACCCTGTGTTGTAATTTTCTCATTATTTTCCTGTTGTAGACTCATTACATTAACACATTTAAAAAAAAAATTAACACCACTACTATGTAAATAACAAAAGATAAGTATAAAGTGATTATAAAATATAAAGCAATATTATTAAATTATAGCTAGTCATTACTGCATGCCAGAGGCTCTGAGAGGGGGCTTACTCTCCATTTATTACAAAAAAGATTAGCAATAGTTGGAGGGAAATAAGAGACTTGCACTAGTTGGGAAAAATTATGAAAGAGTTTGAAATGGACCAAAAAGATAACCCTTCTATGTTATCTCAGCTTTTCATTGTTCTCTGAGTCAAGTTGTAGAAAATGATGATAATGCAAATAATTCTATCCATGGAAACACAAATTAGTTGTGTCAAATGAATTGAAACTGATTATTGTCCTGTGATTAGGCCCATTTTGCATCTAATTGGAATTTTATTTCAGCACTTCTCATTCATCTAGATATGGGTGTCCTTTGAACCTCCCTTTGACCTGCTTGCTACATCTTACTGGTTCCCTTCTTAGCCAATGAGTTCAATCTTTCACACGTGTTCATTTTATATTGGTATGAGTCATAATATTACTTTTTAAAAAACCCCTATCCTTTAACATACCAAACAGATTTTTCTCCCTTTTATAATCAGAAGGATGGGTAAGATTTGCAAAGGGAATAATTTCCTCATTGTATGATTCAATGCTATTTAATGTTTTTGTCATTTAATGCCCCTTAGTCCACTCTTTAGACAAAAATTATCTTAGTAAGCATATCACAATTTGACCACACTGAATTAGATTATTGTTTCTGTGGTTTGTCTGCTCTTCACAACTACAACATTGATCATACATAATTGTGATTTCAAAAGCATATAGTTGAAAACAGTATGAAGGTTCCTCAAAAAATGAAGAATAGAGTTACTTATGACCTAGCAATCCCTCTTCTGGATACCCCATAAATTTGAAAACATTTATTTGGAAAGATTATATATATATATATATATATATATATATATATATATATATATATCCCTATGTTCATTGTAGCAGTATTCACAGTGGCCAAGTCATAGAAACAACCAGTGTCCTTTAACAGATGATTGGATAAAGATGTGGTACATATATACAATGGAATACCACTCAGCCATAAGAAATGATGAAATACTGCCATTTGTGACAACATGGACGGATCTTGAGAATATCATCCTAAGCAAAATAAATCAATGAAAAAAGTCAAGAACCATATGATTTCACTCATACCTGGAATATAAAACTGAAAGCAACAAACAAACAAATAAGACTAGCAAACCACAAAAAATCATAGATCCAGACAAGAGTATGGTGGTTACCAGAGGGAAAATGGGCTGGAAGGGAAGTTGAAGAGGGTAAAGAGGGTCAAATATACGGTGATGGTAAGAGACTTAACTTTGGGTGATGAGCACACAATGCAATTTACAAATGATGTGTTACAGATTGTACATGTGAAACCTATATAATTTTATCAACCAATGTCATCCCAATACATTTAATAAATTTTAAAAAAGAGCATATAGTTGGAAAGATAATATCAGTTACAATATATGTATGTGCTAGGACCCATAAGAGTTTTATAAAGGATATCACTTAAATGTCTACCTCTAAACACTGCACAACTGCAATTATATCACATTCCAGAAAAGGCAAAACCACAATGAGAAGAAATATTAGTGGTTGCCAGGGCCTGGGAGGTGAAGGGAAGCATGAATAAAGATAGGACAGGGGGTTTACAGGACAGTGAAACTATTTTGTACGATACTGTAATGGTAGATACATATCATTATACATTTGTCAAAACCCATAGAACTGTACAGTACAAAGAGTGAATGCTGCTGTAAACTATGGACTTTAATTAGTAATAATGCATCGATATTGCTTCATCAATTATAACTAATGTTCTACACTAATTCAAGATGTTAATAATAGAGGCACCTGTGTGTGGAGAGAAAAAAGAGCATATAGTTGAAAAGATGAAAGATATTATTAGTTAATATATATATGTGCTAGGATCCATAAGGGGCTTATAAGCTGCTAGAAGGATACTCAAGCTAGACTGATGGGATGAGAAAAGCTTCCTGAAGGTGCTAGAGGTAGGGCAAAGGGCAGTGAGGCAGGCAGTATTGTCGGAGAGCGTAAGAGTGCCGTGTGCAAGGGTCAGAGCCACAAGAGAATGTGTGCTTTTGGAGAAATGAAGCACTGCAGCATGATTAGAAAATGAATTTCTAATGTAGCATTTGGAGATAGGGTTGGGAGGTCAGTAAAAGGGCCTTTGTTGCCAGTGGCTTTCAAACTTTTTCTTAACTTCACTCTCTAAGACAGTGATGGCGAACCTTTTGAGCTTGGCGTGTCAGCATTTTGAAAAACCCTAACTTAACTCTGGTGCCGTGTCACATATAGAAATTTTTTGATATTTGCAACCATAGGAAAACAAAGACTTATATTTTTGATATTTATTTTATATATTTAAATGCCATTTAACAAAGAAAAATCAACCAAAAAAATGAGTTTGCGTGTCACCTCTGACATGCGTTTCATAGGTTCACCATCACTGCTCTAAGACAACCTGCATTTAGCTTTCTGACCTGCGTTTTAGTTTTCAACTCAATACAACATACTGAGAATATTTAAGAAAAGATTCATGAGGCAACATTTACCCTAAATACTTAGAATGCATTTTTCCCTATTCTATTCTATTCTATTCTATTCTATTCTATTCTATTCTATTCATTTGTGAAAATGCTTGTCACTATCCACAAAATTGATTTTATCCATTAATGAGGGGCTGCAGCATAAACAGCAATGAATTTTGTTTGTTTACTTACTACACTAAAGAACTTGGACTATCCTGAAATGTTTAAGCATGGAAGTGACATGATGTTTACATTCTCAATATTTGTCTGTTAACTGACTGAATGAATGATTGTATCCATCCATCCATCCATCCATCCATCCATCCACCCATCCATTCCCCAGAAATAAAGTGAAGTAAAGACTTTTCTATGCACAGATCCAACTTCAGTTTGGTTTCCCAAGTGATTCTGAAGGGAAGATGCAAATAAGAATAATGAATAATGAAAATGAGCAATATAGTACCCAGGGCTCTGGCTGAAGCAGCACAAGTACAGCTTGTGCTTGCTGACCCCCAGAGGCCATCTCTAAAGTCACGAATTGTCACCATAGCTTCTGTTTCCTTAGAAACAGGGCAACTGGTGAAGCTGTTGGCTCTGAAAACCACATAAAATATCCAGTAGCCAGATGGTCTGGCAATCGAAATTGTCATGCCTTTGTGAGCATTTATCATGAATTGGCGTCACACGAGAAAAGAAATTCTTTCAAGTGAGAACTGAGCAGGGATAGAAAGGTGTGGCCACCAGGAGTCTGCGGGTAATTGGCACTGAGGGGCAGGCAAAAGGCTGAAACCTGGGGATTGAAACTGCACCCAGTCCGACAATTCCCAGTTTACTTCTGTTGTCATTGTTCCTACTGGTTTCTCACCCACTGAGCACAGCACTGTGAAATAAATGCTGTCTCCATCCCCACAGTGTCTAGGAACAAATGGAATTTTGAACACATTTAAATACCTCTTCAAATAAATCAATTTTTTATATATCTCCTGCAAATAGAAAATGCTAACCACCACTAGGAGAGACTAATGTAAGTATTTTATTATTCCCTGGCATATATTTCAGAGACTTCTGTGGTTCGTCAATGCCACTGCTGTTGGTAAAATACTTGCTGGACAATTATATCTGAACTTTGCCATATTATAAGACACTAAAGAAGTAATAATAATAACTTCCAGTTATTAAGTGTTTACTATGTGCCAGGCACTGTACTAAACACTGTTAGGAGAGCTGGTATGAGGTAGGTACTAGTATTATTCTCATTTTACAGATGAAGAAACTGAGGCTTAGAGAGTTATTTAATGTGGTTAAGATTATATTCAGTAATTTAAGTGCCGGTGGAGTAGAGACTGTGCTTTTAGCCACTTATTAGGTGTACCAGTTGATAATGCGGATTTTTTCAATCGCTGGAGTTACACATATGTTGATATATATGCAATTTGATATGTATGCTATTTTGTTGTATTGAAAGCAAGTTTCAAAACTTCTTATGTCAAATTTGCTGAAGGTGTTAACATCATAGATATTTTACGCTTAAAAATGTCAAATTTCATGCCCCCAAAAGAGCATTTGCAGGAAGTTTTAATTCATCACTTTATTTTGAAGAAAAAGTTATCATATACTTTGGGAAGCTTATGGTGAACATGCTCCATCTCAAGATACTTGTGAACGCTGGTTTAAATGCTTTAAAAGTGATGATTTCGATGTGAAAGACAAAGAATGTCCAGGTCAACCAAAAAAGTTTGAAGACCAACAATTACAAGCATTATTGAATGAAGATGTGTGTCAAACTCTAAAACAACTTGCAGAAAGATTAAATATTGCTCAGCAAACAATTTCTGATCGTTTACAAGCAATGGGAAAGGTTTTAAAGGAAGGAAAATGGGTGCCACATCAACTGAACAAAAGACAAATGGAAAACCAAAAAGTCATCAGTAAAATGTTGCTTCAACGACATGAAAGAAAGTCTTCTTTGCATAGAATTGTGACTGGCGATGAAAAGTGGATTTATTTTGAGAATCCCAAACACACAAAATCATGGGTTGATCCAGGTCAACCATCAACATCGACTGCTAGGCCAAATCGCTTCGGAAAGAAGACAATGCTCTGCGTTTGGTGGGATCAGGAAGATGTGGTGTTTTATGAGCTTCTAATTTCTTCTTTGATCTCATTGGTAACCCAATCAATATTTAATAACATGCTATTCAGCTTCCAAGTTTTATGAGCTTCTAAAGCCAGGTGAAACCGTTAATACTGATCGCTACCGACAACAAATAATCAATTTGAACCACGCTTTGATTGTGAAATGACCAGAATTGGCCAGAAGACACGGCAAAGTAATTTTGCTTCATGATAATGCACCATCACACACTTCAAAACCAGTTAAAGACACATTAAAAGATCTTGCCTGGGAAGTATTAACCCACCCGCCGTATTCACCAGACCTTGCTCCTTCAGATTACCACTTGTTCTGATCGATGACACACGCACTTTCTGAGCAGCACTTCAAAACATACGAAGAAGTGGAAAATTTGGTCTCTGAATGGTTTGCCTCAAAACAAGAAAAGTTCTATTGGGACGGTATCCACAAATTACCTGAAAGATGGGGAAATGTGTAGCTAGCAATGGACATTACTTTGAAGAAAGCACTTTTGATGTTTCTTTTGAAATTAGCGTGTTTTCTTTGATTACAAAATCCTCATTATTAACCGGTACAACTAGTAACAACTTTACCAATGGTCTCCCCAAGCGTTAAGGTCATAAGCTACAAGAGCTTTAGAACAGGGCTTTGAAAACTTTTTGTGTCACTTGACCCTTTTCACAGTCAAGTTAAACCTAGGAATGCCTTCTCCAAAAATGTATAGAAGCAAAAAAAAGTAAAGAAAGAATTACAAAGGAAAATAATAATTTTAAAATACTGCTAACAGAATTTAAAAAATATTAAGATGATTCATCCTTATATATATTAAGAAATACATATGCTTCTTTAGTAATGTCTTGAATAAGATCAGACAGTGGGTCAAACAGCTGCCATAATTTTGAGGTAGTAATTAGAGTCATTTACCCTAATTTTCAATGATATATTGAAATATGTGCAATAACTGGAATCAGATATAAAATCTGGTATTTAGGAACTTTTTATTGGTTGAAAGTCACAAGTACTGATAATTCACAGTTGCCAACATTTATCATGGAAAAAAATATTAAATTCCCCTTTCCCATTCCAACTCAAGGACACCTAGACTCCTGTCCATCCCTCCGGGGTTCCATGGGTTCCAGAACAAGAGCCCTGATTCTCCAGCTGGGACCATTTTCACTCCGTGCCCCAGTCCAGGGAACCTTCGGTAATATCTGAGACACTTTTGGTTGTCAGTTCAGGGTGATATAGTACTGGCTTCTAGTGGGTAGAGGCCAAAGATGCAGTTCAATATCTTATGATGCTCAGGTTAGCGCCAGAGAACAAAGATTATCCAGCTGAAAACATCAATAATGACAACATTAAAAAACCCTGCTTTAGAGCAAGAAGATTTGGGTTTGAGTTCAAATGCTAACACTCAAACGTTGAGTGATCCTGGGAAATATTTCACTTCTGAATCTTGGTTTTTCTTTTTAAAGAAGAGTGTTAAGATTAGAGGGCTTTTGTGAAGATAAAATAAAATGGTATGAAAGTACATAGTAACGCCCTAACCAGTTTGGCTCAGTGGATAGAACATTGGCCTGCGGACTGAAAGGTCCCAGGTTCGATTCTGGTCAAGTGCATGTACCTTGGTTGCGGGCACATCCCCAGTAGGAGGTGTGCAGGAGGCAGCTGATCCATGTTTCTCTCTCATTGATGTTTCTAACTCTCTAACCCTCTCCCTTCCTCTCTGTAAAAAAATCAATAAAAATATTTTTAAAAAAAAGTACATAGTAAAGTAGCGCATCACACAGTTGTTTTCAAACTATGTTGTTTTGAGTCCTTGGATTACTAGTACACAAGGTCATTCAAGGGCAATTTCTTATGAGTGATGGGAAGGTTATAAGGTTTAGGTATCTAACATACACCATTAGCAAAAATTTTCTGCTTTTCATTTATTATATAAATTAATCTTCTGTGAAAGATATAGAAAAAGAAAATATGCTGTTCAATATAATGCTATTTAAATATTATATAATTATTGTTTTAAGTATGTCATGATAGCCAAACATAAGAAAATGATTCTGACCCCTTTATCTCTTAGCATTTCATCCCTTGAATGTCCACATTATTGAAGGGGTTATGTTAGCTAGCATTACTTTTGTTCAAAGTTTGGACATAGCAACTTGCAAAGAAAAATACACACTCCACTCAGTTGGCTTCCACGTGTCCTATTTTAGTGATCAGTTTCTTTATCCAAGCATTGAAAACACATCAAATAAAAGTAGTGAGACATTCATTTTCCACAACCACCTTTCCTCCTCCTGCTGACACAGAACAGAACTTTCTCTTTCTCAGTTTCATGCATATGGAGATCAGTTTGCTTTCCTTTGAACTAGATAATTGTAAGAATCACAGAACACCCAAAGCCTGTCCATGTATATTTATGTTCACTAACACGGTCACACAAGGGATCAGCAGAAATACTACTGGTTCTGTTGGTTTAAATTAAATTCTTTAATCAATCCCCTGAGAAGTGTTATCCAGGAGGTAACTGCCGAATGTGCATGAATCTTTTATGTGCTTCATTCTGTAACAGTTTCTGGGAGGCCTGCAAAATGTGAATTTTGCACAACAAAAATGATCTGCTGACATCAGACAAGGCATCAAGTGGTTTCCTCATCTCGAAAACTAATAATACAGGCCTGATACAGCAGAACACAGATAAAATAGTGTTGTGCTTTTCTTTTCTTTCTTTCTTTTTTAAAAATTTTTTTACTTAAACCTTCCTCCACCCATCTCCCTTAAAGGTAGCAGAAGATATTTCTTCTACTTCTATATGCCCAAACTTTATTATTATTTAGTTTCTAAAATAATCAGTGAAGTCAGATCTATCAATATCATCCACTTTATCAACCGAGGAGGCCAAGGCTCAGAGAGGTTGAGTAAGTCCATTAGCCCAAGCCACTTAGCTTATATAAGCAGCTGAAGGAAGATAAGAACCAAAGCTTTTTTTTTATTATTCAAGAGTATATGGTCTTCCACCTATTTATATCTTTTTCGATTTCTTCCTTCAGTATATTAAAATTTTTCGAGTTCAGTATCTTATAATTTTACATCCTTAGTTAAATTTATTTCTAGATTTTTTATGCACTTATAAATGGGATTGTTTTCTTAGCTTCCCTTTATGATAGTTTATTATTAGTGTATAAAAATGCAACTGTTTTTGAAAATTTATTTTGTATCCTGCTACTTTACTGAATTCAGCCATACTACCCAAAGCAATCTATAAATTCATCTCAATTCCTATCAAGATACCAATGGCATCTTCCACAGAAGTAGAAAAAATATTCCAAAAAGTTACGTGGAATTGTTACCAGAGAGAGGTTCTCAGGGTACTGCTGAAATAAGAATTTCAGAGGCCCCATGGGAGAATGAGATGTGGTAAAAGGCTTTACTTGCATGGGGTTACATTTCTCAGGTTCCAGGGTCCCATCCCCCTTAAGCCAGTCCTGGAAAAGGTGCAGCTGGGGTTCAGCAGAGCCCAAAGCAAGGCCAGTGTCCAGAGTTTCCTTTCCCTGGTGCAGCTGGGTGTAGTTCAGCATTCAGGCCAGATTAAAGTCCATTAGTCTGTTGTGTACCACATGGCCATGAGCCATGGGGTGCAGGGGAGTGCATCCTGCCACAGGAGAGCCAGGAACCTGGCGCACCAGAGAGAGGAGAGAGAGCCTGCTTCTTTGTCTAGAAGTTTACATATTCAGGCTTTGAGTGCTTGTAGTGGCCACACCCATTCTGGCCACTGGTGTGACTGGCAGACAGGTAGGTACCTGCCCACGTCACTCAGAACTTACTGGGCATGCATCAGCTGTCTTTATCCAGTGCCTTCCCCTACTGAGCAGTGGGGAACAGACTTGGAGAGTGTTAAATGCAGCTTTTTGGCAAAGCCGTATAAATGACATGCCTATATTATCTAGTGTTCCCTTTCCTCCTTTCCTGTTAAATAATAACCAGGTTATGACAAAGGCATCAGAACCACAAAAGACCCTGGATAGCCACAGCAATCTTGAGAAAGAAGAACAAAGTTGGAGTAATCACGCTACCTGATATCGATCAAAACAGTATGGTGCTGGCATAAAAACAGACATATAGATCAATGGAACAGAATAGAAAGCTCAGAAAGAAACCCACACTTTATGGTCAATTTATATATGACAATGGAGGAAAGAACATACAGTGGGGTAAAAACAGTCTACTCAATAAACGCTGTTGGGGAAAGTGGACAGATACATGAAAAAATAAAACCAGACAACCTTCTTAAACCATACATAAGAAAAAATTCCAAATAGAATAAAGATTTAAATGTCAGACTTGAAACCATAAAAATCCTAGAAGAAAACATAGGCCATAAAATCAAGACATTTCTTGTAGCAATATTTTTCTGATATAGCTCATTGGGCAAGGGAAACAAACAAAAATAAACAAAGGGGAGTATATAAAACTAAAAATATTTTTGCACAGGTAAGGAAACCATCAACAAAATAAAAGGTCAACTCACTGGATAGGAGAACATATTTGCCAATGATACATCTGATAAGGGGTTAATATCCAAAATTTATAAAGAACTTATACAACACCAAAAAAAAAACAACAAAAACCCAAACAATCCAATTTAAAAATTGGGCAAAGGACCTGAATAGACACTTCTCCAAAGAAGACCAATAGATGGCCAATAGATATAAGAAAAGATGCTTAACATCACTAATCAACAGAGAATTGCAAATTAGAATCACAATGCAATATCACTTTACACCTGCCAGAATAGCTATCATCAATAAATCAACAAAAATGTGTTGGCAAGGTTGCGGAGAAAAGGGAACCCTCATGCACTGTTAGTGGGAATGCAGACTGGTGCAGTCACTATGGAAAACAGTATGGAGTTTCCTCAAAAAACTAAACATGGAACTGCCGTATGACCTAGCAATTCCACCTCTGGGAATATATCTGAAAAAACAAAACAAAAACAGAAACACTAATTCGAAAGAATATATGCACCCCTATGTTCATTGCAGTGCTATTCATAATAGCCAAAATTTGGAAGTATCCCAAGTACCCATCAGTAGATTAGTGGATTAAAAAGCTGTGGTATATTTACACAATGAAATACTACTCGGCCGTAAAAAAGAAGGAAATCTTACCTTTTGCAACAACATAGATGAACCTGGAGAGTATTATGCTAAGTGAAATACCAGTAAGCCAGTCAGGGAGGGACACGTACCACATGATTTTGCTTACATGTGGAATCTAGTAAACAAAATAGAAAGACTCATAGATACAGAGAACAGCTGACAGCTGTCAGAAGGGTTGGGGGTTGAGGGGCTGAATGAGAAAGGTGAAGGGATTAAGAAAAAAACCTCAGAGACATGGACAACAGTATAATGATTACCAGAGGGAGTGGGGGTTGGGGGTGAGTAGAAATGGGTAAAGCGGGGATAAAGGGTGATGGAAGGAGGCTTGACTTTGGGTGGTGAACACACAATACAATATACAAATGATGTGCTATAGAATTGTACACTTGAAATCGATACAATTTTATGAACCAATGCAACCCCAATAAATTCAATAAATTTTTTTAAAAAAGTATATGGTCTTGACTACTGCTAGAGACTGCCTTTCTTCATCTAACCCTTCACCTCTTCCCTGTGTTGGCAATGTGGTAATGTGGCGATTATTTAAGCACTTCATTTGCAATTGAACTAGGAGTGGGGTGAGTTTCAACGGACTAGACCACTCTATGGTGCTTGCTCCTCTATTGCTTTCTTACCAAGGCTAACTGGCGGTGGATGCAGAGAGGAAATGTAAGGTGCACCCTCTGTGGTTTTCCTCCTTCCATGCTTCATTGAATTGTACCCTGAAGTCCTCCCTAACTCCTTTGGCCAGGTGGCTGGATGTGAAGCCCTCATTGGCTTAAAAGAAAGTTGTCAAAATAGATCCAGGGAACAAAGTTGTCAAAATTTCAGATGCTGAACTTTCAAAGGCTTTATTTCAAGCATGGCATGAAAACAATTTGAAAACAGATTTAATCCAGTTGTTGACCTCTTTCCCTCAACTGAAAAGGCAATCTCCTTTAGCCATGGGCACAGCCATGCGGACAGCAGGTAAGTCCAAAAAGAAAGATTTCCCAAGCTCCACACAGCAGGTATAGTCAGCCAGTACCAGGTGGGATGTGACACCATGGCCTCCTGAACAAGCATGGACAAAGCCCATGCTTTCACTTCTCCATCTTATGGTCCACTGGTGAGAATTCTGCATGGAGGGTAGCCAATGTGTTGTCTTTTCAATTTCCTGCAGAAGCAATGCTTGCCTATGTGCCTAAGACATTGTTCAGTGCTCCATTTGGTTTACTGGTATGGGTAGCAACCTTCTCCACATGCTGGAATTGAACATTGGGGGCATGTGACACTTACAGGAGGAGTGAGCATGTGTGGAGAAAAGAGCTCTATCTAGGCAACATGCAGAAATTGGAACCAGCCTACTGTATCCAACAGTTCATAGACAGCCAAGGAAAATATATATATTTTTTACTTTAAGCAATATATTTTTATTGATTTCAGAGCAGAAGGGAGAGGGAGAGAGAGATGGAAACATCAATGATGAGAGAGAATTATTGATTGGCTTCCTCCTGCACACCCCACACTGGGGACTGAACCTGCAACTTGGGCATATGCCCTGACTGGGAATTGAACCGTGACCTCCCAGTTTATAGGTCGATGCTCAACAACGGAGCCATGACAGCTAGGCTAGCCAATGAAAATAATCCCTCTCACGCACAGATACTTTTATATTTCCTACAAGTGTTCAATAAAATGGTCTTTAATAGTTATAAGCTCCCAGAGGGAGGGTATTGATGAGCTCCAAGTCTATGGATGAGCCTTATATTGACTGAGGTAGTTTAAGTACTAATTGGAAAGCAACTAACATTTATGGAATTCTTAACTATGTGCCTGGAACTATGTTTAACGTTTTATATCCACTATCACTTGTAACCTGCATAAATCCCTATAGAATTATATTGTTTCATCTTCATTTTACAGATGAAGAAACTGAGGTTTAGCAAATATGAGGGTTAGCAAGTAAATTTGGCAGAGGTCAGAAAACTGGCAAGAGATAAAATTTGGATTTGAGCCGGTACTCCTAGCTGAGCAAGAAGGAAAAAAAACACAATGAAAAATAAGGCCAAATAGTAAAGGGAGATGGAGGCAGCATGCATCCATTTTTCCTAAGGAGAAAAAACATATTTATGTATGTATGTAAATGTTTGTATGTAAGTGTGTGTGTGTATGGGCATGAGGGAATCTATCTTTGAGAAAGAGAGAGAAACTCTAACTTCAATGTTTGTGTACCTACGGTATCTATGGTATACCTTCAAAGAATTGAATCTTCTATGGGAGATGACATCAATCTCAATAATAAAATAATAGCAACTGGTAGATATACTGAGGTTGGATGGGATCCTTGATTTGACTCTGGTCTAAACTGTAAGTTTCCACCAGGGCAGGCACTAAAACTTGTTTATTGTTTTACCCCAGAGCCTAGTGCAGCCCCTACCTAGCCCAGGGTCACAGCCAATGGGATTCAAACTCAGGCAGTCTAGCAACAGAACCAAACTCTAAACCATGACTTTGCCCTGTCTCTAACAGAACAATCCTCTCCCTAATACTCTACACCAGTGATGGAGAACCTATGACACGCGTGTCAGAGGTGACACGCGAACTCATTTTTTTGGTTGATTTTTCTTTGTTAAATGGCATTTAAATATATAAAATAAATATCAAAAATATAAGTCTTTGTTTTACTATGGTTGCAAATATCAAAAAATTTCTATATGTGACACGGCACCAGAGTTAAGTTAGGGTTTTTCAAAATGCTGACACGCCGAGCTCAAAAGGTTCACCATCACTGCTCTACACTGTGATTTAGGACAGGACTGCTTCCTTGGTGTGGGTGTTATATCAGATTCTCTTTATATTTTACATGCAAGTTTAGTAGAAAATAAACTATCCAGGGAAATGTTGCCTGACTCTGAGCTTAAGAACAAAGCTGAATATCCATAGCCTCTTGCATCATTTTGCCAATTTCTTATTCAGCGTGTGCATCGAAACATGAATAAATATAGAAGATTAGGATGCCCCAGATGACTGGGAGCTGCCTGGGAGGATTTTATTCTGCAAAGCTTCTGCATAACATGATAGATGGAAATGTTCAAGAAGTCTGCACATAAATAATAGATGCATCTAAAAAAAGGGAGATACTTGAGGCTTTTTAAAGCCACTGCACCATAAGATTTTTTGGTTTCTTGTTTTTGTGTTTTTTTTCTAGGATGCTGTAGGTAGGTCATATAAATTATGGATACTCAGCTTGTGGATAACTAACTATTGAATTAGCTGGAGTTTACTACATTGATGTGTCACATCTGCTAGGTGGTGGATAATCCATCGTGGTGCTACTGCTCCGCTTTTTGGCCCTGTTAATGCCTAACCAGTCCCATAAAATCACACTGAGGCAAAGTCAGAAAGTAGGAACAACATTTGTACAGAGATATTCAATACAGCATTATTTATAATAGCAAAATCTGGAAACAATCTCATTATCCAAAATTAGATTAATTGTTGAATTTTGGCATATCTGGATAAAGGAATATTATTATAGTAGAATAGTGTTTATAATAAAAATATTAAATGCTTAAAATATGATAGATAATGGGACATCTAGAGTACTTGATATTTTAAATACCCTTTCCTCATTTATAAAACCAGACTATTTTCAGTAATAATCATGAAATGTAACAAACTGTAATAATGGGTCAGAAGAGAAATATGAACAGTAAAATATTTCCAATGTTAAACTTTTTATATGATTACATGCCAATGAAGAAACAGACTACAGTAGATTTAAAAAGTAAACATTATAATATCAAAAACAGAAAAAGTAACCAATTAATATTTTTATAGTAAGTTTTTGGAAGGAAGGGAGGAAGGGCATGGGGAAATACTACCAAAAGGCTGAATTCCCTTTTTCAGTAAGCTATTTGCACATCTAATGACAGACTGAAGTAACTCAAGTGCTGTTTCTTCATTTTTACAACCACTATGCTAGCACTGTTTATTTCAAACCTACTGGTTAAGTAAAGAAACATACAGAGCATAGTTGAATACATGAGCTGCACCCAGCATGAGCTGGGATGATTCCAAAACTTCTGGAATGACCTTTTAAGAGGGAGGAATATGCCCTAGCCCGTTTTGCTCAGTGGTTAGCATCAGCCCATGGACTGAAGGTTCACGGATTCGATTCAGGTCAAGGGCACGTACTTTGGTTGCAGGCTCAATCCCTGGCACTGGATGGGGTGTGTGAGGGAGGCAACAAATCAATGTGTCTCTTTCACATTGATGTTTCTCTATCTCTGTTTCTCTCCCTCTCCCTTCCAATTCTGACTAAAAAATCAATAAAAACAATATCCTTGGGTGAGGATTAACAACAACAACAAAATAACAACAAAAAGAGGGAGGAATATCTATAGCTGGTTCTTTGTGTCATGGACCACACACGGAGTCCTTTGAATTAACTCCCATGCAGATTATTAAAGTGTAAATAACTAACCTGTGGTGATTTGAAGCTTAAATATATATTATAGTAGAGGCCTGATGCACAAAATTCATGCAAGGGCCTTGGCCCCGGCCCCCACCTGCCACCGCCACGGCTTTGTCTGGAAGGAAGGACGTCCGGAAGGATGTCCGGTCTAATTAGCATAGTAGCTAAAAATTATTATAGATTAGTAAAATCCATCAGTGTCTTCACTAAATGTTTATAATTTAGATTAGCAAAAAAGTAAAAGAAAAAAAACAATTTGGAGGAGTATTTTATTTCTGACCTTCAGAATGCTGGAGCCTTGTGATAATACAAAGCAGGCTGAATTTTAGTTGGTTTTATTTATTAGTTACTGCTTTTAATTTTTCTCTAATCACCCTCTTGCTGCCCACACCTGGGATGACTACTCCTACTGTCCCAATCCTGAAACATCCTTGATGATGATAAATCTCTGGGGGAAAAAGAGATAAGATTGTATATCAGGTATACTTATTTAGGCTTACTATGTACAAAGAACCTTTGAGACTTCATTCTGCACAAGGTAGGATGGAATGGACGGGCGAGATTTCTGCCATTTTGATACCTGAAACTAAACGGGTCACCTAGGCACACACTGAGTAAGCCAGGAAAAGGTGCTCCCTGCTGGATGAAGGCCAGCAGACCAATCAGAGCCTCTTTCTGGAAAAATATAAATGCCAAATGCACACACGAGGGAGGTTAATTACACTTGAGTACTCGTTAAGTTCAATGAATATTCATTTGGTTCTTCATGAAGTCAGTCTAGTATGTTTGGTTTTTGTTTTTGTTTTTGCACTAAACCCTCCATTATCCAAGCTTATCTCTGTGGGTGCAACTTAAAGAATGGTTTAGTTTAAAAGAAAATGAGCAAAAAATAGAGGTACGATATAAACAATAGTAGGAAATACAAACATTTTATCTATATAATTGTGAGATAATGGATGCTTTTTTATTTTCTTAGCATTTTTTTCTATATATCTACCATGAGCGTGTGATGCTGGCTTTCAGGAAATTTTTTAATGAGATAACTGTATTTCTATTTTCAACTTGATTGGCTTTAAAAGGAGGGAAAAAAACCTTTTATATGTATAATTCCTTGCATTGAAGAAGTTCCCTTTTCTCTGGAAAAACAAATGAGGGCAAAAAGGAAAAGGGCTATAACCTGCTGAGATAAAGCCCAGTTTATTCTGGGCCTGGTTACCCGAATTTTTATTTCTATGCTGGTGGGGTAAAAGGTCCATTGGAAATTTTTCCGCAGTAAGAAGAGACCGAGATAATGGTCAGATAGTTACCTTGGGTTGGGAAGGTGAGGTGGGTTAGCGATTTAACAATCTCTTGCTTACACCGAAAGTTATTTTTGAAGATAAGAGTACTGAATGTTCCCAGTTTCCACAGTTGTCATGGAAACCTTTTAGCTAGCTGAATAGGTTAGCAGGATTTTATGTTCCTCACTTTGACAAATACAAGAAGACATGATCCCAGCTTTGCATTGCTAATCAGAAAACTTCTGTTTTCCAGTCTTCCAGCGCTTGATTAGTAACCTTTTCTTAATATTTATCTTCTTCTTCACAACATAAAGCAACAGGCGAGTTCTCTTTCAAAAATCATTCCCACTTTAGACGCGGAGCCAAAATCGTGACTGGGCTGACCTTGTTGTGTTTGGGAGCAATGCTGCTTGCAGCGCTGAAAGGCTCCTGCAGGTTAATTTAGGCTCCTGCCGAAACTCTTTGATTTGTACTGACTTTCAGTGGTTTCCTGGAGGTAAACTCACTTGCTAATAGGCAGGAATTATTCCTCATTTTAGGAGCAACAGTCTGCCCACTCCAGCTTAAAAAGCACAGGTAAGCTTTCCGAAAAAGGCACCCTGAGGCTAAAACCAAAACAGCCATGTCACATGGGTGAATGCATATCCAGCAAATCTTTTTCTTCCTATTTTTCTGTAACAACACTCCACATTGCTTTGGAAGGTGGACATGGTCTGAGAAATCCAAAGGCAAATGGGAAAACTAACAACTGCATTGCAGGCAAAGGTCTGACACATTTGGATAAACTAGTTGAAGATGGAATTTGTTGGGTTTCGTTAAGAACAAAGCCTTGTGTGTGTATGCGGGAGGGCGTTGAGAAGGGCACCTCAGTGCATGTGGTTTGTGAAGCAGTGTGCACCTAACAGTTAAGTACAATGTAACAATTAAGAACATGGGCTTTCCAGCTATGTGAATTTGGGGAGTTCGTTTTGTGTCTCAGTTTATCAGTATAATAGAAGTAACACCCATCTCATAGGGTGGCAGTGAGGATTACTGAGTTAATATGTACATGCTGCTTATATATCAACCCTGATATATAACACATGCTATTTGGCTCAAAAACTGCCTGAGGGAGTCAGGAGTGATGGGAAACAAAGAAGAGTGAAAAGACAGAATAGAGAGAAAACCAATAAAGGGAAAAGGACCATGAAAGAAGAAGGCACATCTGGCTGGAGGGTAGTGCCATTACCAGCTGCATCAACTGCTGGAGGTTGCCCAAATGCCCACCCCAGCCCCACATCCCACTGAGCCTCATTTTTCACTGGTTGCAACGGAGATGATTTTACAGAATTCGTTGGACTAATACAATGCTTTTCCTGATCTGATTATGCCCCAATGGGATCCTGCTTTCTTTTGTTAAATGTTCCAATGTCTGTTCTGCTCTAACGCAATGGTGCTTGTCTAAGAAACCTCTAGTTAATAATAATATAAAAAAGTGCAGTTCCAAAGGGGTTTGGGATGAGGGGTTTCAGCCTTGCCATAGCAGAGTTATATTTTTTTCTGGGAAATTCAATAATTAAAAAAATGCACCCATACATTCTTCTTGCAAGCTGAAAGTAATAAATAGATGGATGCAAATGAATAAAAAAAGAAACCAACCTAAACTTCATTGCATAAACCCTGAACAGTGTATAGCACCAGGCCAAACATCAATGATTTGAAGACCATCAAAACAAACTGTAGCACAGATCACAATTCCGATTAAAAAGTTGATACCAAATGAGAAGCCAGGCATGAAAATAAAAGAGCTTGGGTTCATGATTTATATGAAACATGGGCTTTCCTATACTCACAAAATGACTTTTCATATACATTATGATAAATTTGGAGGACTTTTGTGCAATAATAAGTGATAATATGTATAATGCAAATTGCATTCTCTATTTAATCAATCATGTTATTCAAAAATATGTTATAAAACCTTATTTTGTAGATAGAAAAAATATCTATTTCTGCCACTTGATAATGATATATTATAGTATATATTACTCTGCATTTATTCTTTCACTTTTTTCATGTGGCTCTTTTCAATCCTACTTCACATTCCAAAAGTCTTTTTATTCCCACCGAGCACAGAATGTGAGATGCTTAATAAATATGGGCCAAATAAATGAGTGAATTATGACTTAATAATGGGCATTATGATTTTGAGAATTTAGTGAATAATAAATTGATACTCTCACCTCTTGAAATGAATTAAATCTTATTTACAATCAAATTTCATTTTTAGCAATGTAATACATGCACATAGTAAAAAAAGTTTAAAAGATCTTAAGAAAATAAAGCAGCTCCTGCCCACTCTTGTCTACCTTTTAATCTGGCTCTCTAGAGAAAATAACTTTGAACCATTTTAGATTTTTCTTCTGGTACTTTCATATTTCAAACATTATACTTTTATTTTTTAAATCTTTATTGTTGAAAGTATTACATATGTCCTCTTTTTCCCCCCATTGATCCCTTCTAGCCCACCCTGGCCCTCCACCCCAGGCCTTCACCACACTATTGTCTGTGGCCATGGATTATGCATATATGCATACAAGTTCTTTGATTGATCTCTTCCCACCTAACCACCCCCACCTTCCCTCTAAGATTCCACAGTCTGTTCCATGCTTCTATGTCTCTTGATCTATTTTGTTTATCAGTTTATTTTGTTCATTAGATTCCACATAGATCATGTGATACTTATCGTTCTCTGACTGGATTATTTTGCTTAGCATAACACTCTCCAGGTCTCTCCATGCTATCTCAAAGGGTAAGAGATCCTTCTTTTTTCTTTCTTTTTTTACAACTGAGTAGTATTCCATGGTGCAAATGTACCACAACTTTTTTATCCACTTATCTACTGATGGGCACTTGGGCTGTTTCCAGATCTTAGCCATTGTAAATTGCACTTCTATGAACATACATTTTTTCTAATTGGTGTTTTGGTTTCTTAGGATATATTCCTAGAAGTGGGATCACTGGGTCAAATGGCAGTTACATTTTTAATTTTTTGAGGAAACTCTATACTGTTTTCCATAATGGCTGCACCAGTCTGCATTCCCACCAGCAGTATACAGGGTTCCCTTTTCTCCACATCCTCACCAGCACTTGTCATTTGTTGATTTGTTGATGGTAGCCATTCTGACAGGTGTGAGGTGATACCTCATTGTTGTTTTAATTTGCATCGCTCTGATGATTAGTGACTTCGAGCATTTTAGGGTACTTATGAATAAACTTAACCAAGGAGGTGAAAGACTTGTACTCTGAAAACTACAGGACATTGAAAAAAGAGATAGAGAAAGATATAAACAAGTGGAAGAATATACTGTATTCATGGTATAATTAATATCATTAAAATGTCCATATTACCCAAAGCAATCTATAGATTCAATCCAATCCCTATTAAAATACCAACAGCATATTTCACAGATCTAAAACAAATACTCTAAAAATTTATATGGAATCAAAAAAGAACTTGAATAGCTGTAGCAATTTTGAGAAAGAAGAACAAAGTTGGAGGATCACAATGCCGGATATCAAGTTATACTACACAGCCACTATAATCAAAACAGCCTGGTACTGGCACAAAAACAGGCATATAGATCAATGGGACAGATCAGAGACCAACCCAAGCCATTAAGCTCAACTGCTATCTGACAAAGGAGGCAAGAACATACAAAGGAGTCAAACAGTCTCTTCAATAAATGCTGTTGGGAAAATTGGAGAGATACATACAAAAAAATAAAAAATAAAACTAGTCAACCAATTTATACCCTACACAAAAATAAACACAAAATGGATAAAGGACTTAAATGCCAGCTGTGAAACCATAAAAATCCTAGAAGAAATCCTAGGCAGCAAAATCTCAGACATCTCTCATAGCAATATGTTTGCGGATACATCTAGGATAAGGAAAACCAAGGAGAAAATAAACAAATGAGACTACATCAAAATAAAAAGCTTCTGTACAGCAAAAGGAACAATCAACAAAACAACAAGAAAGCCGACTGCATGGGAGAATATAGTTGGCAATGATACATCTGATAAAGGGTCAATATCCAAAATATATAAGGAACTCATACAACATAACAAAAGGAAGACAAACAATCCAATTAAAAAATAGGCAAAGGACCTAAATAGACACTTCTCCAAAGTGGACATACCAGTAGAAATGGCCAAGAGACATAACATTATGCTTTTGCCACTGCATTGCCACATCCAATTCTCTGACACTTAGTGTCTCACAATTCAATTATAACTAGAGTTAGTTCCAACCCGAGTCCCAAATGTCTGTTCCCACTGCAGATCCAGCTGTGAGTCCTGGATTTCCCCAAGCCACCTGCACTTCTATCTTGACTATAAATTTGTGAGTTCCAACAATTCCCTATCGGGTTGGATAATTTGCTATCACAACTCACAGAACTTTCTAAAAGCACTTACAATTACAGTTTTATTATAAAGAACACAACTCAGGAACAGCCACATGAAAAAGATGCCTAGGTCTTGGTGAGAGCGGGCGGGGGGCGGGGGGGGGGTGGCGCAGAGCTTCCGTGCCCACTCCTAGTGGAATCTGGGCATGCCACCCTCCCAGCACATTGCTGTGCTCACCAGCCTAGAAGCTCTCTGAGCCTCACTGTCCAGCTTTTTAATCAAGGTTTCATTATGTAGGCATGATCGGTTAATATCATTGGCTCCATGATTGAACTCAATCTCTGCAGGTTGTGAGAAGGGCTTAAAATTCCAATGCTGTGGTCACCTGATTTTTTATTTCTGTTGACCGACCCTCAGTCTTAAGCTATGTAGGGACCTACTTCATTAGAATAAACTCAAGTATGGGGGAAAAAGGCTTTTGATGAATAACAACAACCATTCCCATCACTTAGGAAATTCCGAGGGTTTTTGGAGCTGGATGCCAGGAACTAAACAAATGTTATGTTTATGATTATATACATGGTGAATCATCTCATTGTTAACCTTAGAATTTGGGGGCAACTGTCTAGTAGGAAAACCTACTGCCCAATGTGAGGGTCAGACTTGTCTGTGGCTGAAAGTAAATCGACAGAGGCATGCTGGCATTGTTAAATGTGGCTGTCTCAAAGACGGATGTCTGTTGCTGCGTGTACAATTTGGCTGTGGGGACTGAATTGATCACATCGATGGCAGCAACGAAGGTTCCAATCAAGGCTGCAATCCACTTACATCAGCTCCATATGGGCATGACCTGGAATAGATTCACTTGATTAAATCCAAAGGAGCAGACAGGAAGTTGGGTACGGGCATGGGAACTAAGACATTTTATTAATAGTTTCTGTGCAATTTATTAGAATAGAAATTTACTAAAGTAATAATAACCCTGGGATTAGAGGCAAGAGATCTAGATTTCACAGTGAACTGGTGTTCCACTCATTTCCAATTTAACAAGACAGTTTCTGGGGGGGGGGCGGGGACTGAACTGTCTCTGACCATATACGCATTGAATGTAAACATTCCAGTGGTTTTATAAAATAGCGCATGTTATTTTGTGCACATAAATAAACTATGTTGAATATTGTAATTCATTAGGAAATCAGTTCTTGATCAGTAAGTTGTCATTCTTCTAAATTCTGAATTTTTAAAACTCTTGTATTATATATGTATTTGTTGTCACTTTACAATTTTCTAGAAAAAACTAAGTGTGCTACCTCTAGTAACTTTCATTTGTTCTCAATTTCTCAAGTTTATTATTTTCTCAATAGTGATCACATTGCCATGTTTTCAATATATTACGTTTAATTTTATAACAACATCCCCCTAGCTTTTGACTTCTTAATTAAAGACGTAACATATTTAAATGTAAAATGGCAAGTGCATAGCTTAAATTTATCTATGGGTAGGACAGGGATTGGTGGCTTGTTACATCGTTACAAAAACGAACACAAGCACATGGAACTGGCATCTTGGCTGTGACTGCACCCTTCTCTGAACTCAGATTAACAATTCTAATCAGTTCTGGAAAGTTGAACATCCATCTGTTTTCTGATGATTTCATATATAGTTTTCTTTACCTTCATATAACTGTCTATAGCACTATCCATGACACTCTATAATCAGGAGTATGATAGCACACACTGCAAGAAATTAGCTCTTTTAACAGGATATGAATATGAGAAGATAAAGCAGCATTATCTAGAATGCTGCTTTTCATTCTCTAACTCTGTTTTCATCGTTGAACAAAGGTCACCTACATCCTTTGATGAGGTTGTTAGTTTAAATGGCCTCTTCAGAAACCTCACAGAAACTTAGACTCCATCCTGTGTCATTTGTTCGCCACACCATTTTAATTGCTGTCTTGCTGATGGAAGGGGCAGGCACTGGAGTGAGGTGTGAGAATGAGAAAACCAAGGGTTGCCACTTAATATCGTCATAATGACGGGGCTTTAGACTCGATCTGTTTTTAAACAGACTGTTGCTGTCATAGAAAGGTGTTGAGGGCTGGGTAGAGAGTCTTTTTTCTCTCCCAATTAGGGTGAACTGGTCAAGAGGCCAGATTATGGATTTTCATTAGTCTTTTTCAACCTCTTAGCTTTTCTTGATTTCTAGAAATCCATTTAACTAGATGCGCATTCTTTGCCTTTCTCTGCATTCAGTTCCAAAATATGGAAGAGAAGATCCTCCTATGAAACCTTCTGTTCCCCCTCTACTGCTCCCCCCTTCCCCACCCAGTACTCTAAAAGCATGGAATCAGTTTGTGGGATTCAAGTCCCTGCTTCTTCTACCGTTTAGCTGTGTTCTGTGATTGCTCAAAGTAGCATAATTTGATAAGAATTTCATAAAGGGACTAATTTTAAAACTGTAAACAGTTCATAAGGAAACTATGAAGGCTGTTGTGCAGTGTCCTAGTTTCAGTAACCGAAGAGCTGTTACTACACCTACACCTTAAGGGACATGGGGAAGAACTGGTTCCTGGAACCAGGAAGGAGAAGCTGTGTTGACAGGGCCACTTTCAGAGGATCTGTGACACTTGGCTGTGGAACACAGTGTGATAGGACATGCAAGAAGGGAATAAAACATACTCTGTTGCCCCCTCTGGTCTCCTGCCCATTTCTCCCACTTGGAAGCTTGTCCACACAGGTCAACTTCCTGGGGCAGAAAGCAGACGGGAAAGAATGGAGAGTGGATTTGGAGGGGCAAATGGGAGATATCTGAAACAGCGAAGGACTTAACCTGTGAGCATGGCTTCCTCTTCTGTAAAGCAGGGCTAACTATAGTACCCATTTTGTATAGTGTGTTGAGAATGAAGTAAATACTAAGAGCAGTGTATGCAGAATAGTTCCTAGTGCAGAGCAAGCACTGAATGCACATTACCTATCATTATTATTATTTGGGAATTGTTTACCAAATGGATAAAGATTGTCAAAGTGGTCAGTAGTTGGGTGGAACCTACTAAGTTCTTTCAAACCTGTTCTATTTTATTATGAATTTAAATATATAAAATAATTCAAAATGATATTGACATACAATTAAAACTATAATGGTTAATATAGTTTATAGTTTATTATAGATCGTGAGTCCTCAAAGAGCATCTTCAACTAGGTTCCTTCCATTTGACCTCATACATCAAGTTCTATTTTATCTTTATCACTACTCTAACTTAACTCAAGCCCCTATCATCTCTCTCCAGGTTTTTTACACCAACTCCTCAACTAACCAACCAGATTGCAGGCTTCCCAATCCCAGATCTATCCCTACAGCACTGACCCTTCCACAGTGGTCCTCAGACTAAGCTTATACCCATCACAGTAGATTCCCTGGTTGTTCCATGACCTGGGTCATTTCTTTCTCTTCAGGCCCATATCTGGTATGTGTTCATTGCATTATTTAATCAATGACAAACCCTAGTCCTTGCAATCCTCAAATACATTATCCTATTCCAATGGTTCTCAAAGTGTGCCCAAGCTGACATCATTAGGTCAACTACAGTCTGTTAGAATGGTAAATTATTAGGCTTTATCTGAAACCTATTAAACCAGAAACTTGGGGGATGAGGCCCAGCTATCTGTTTTCAAAAGCCCTCCAAGTGATTCTGTTGTACACTCAAGTTTCAGATCTACTCACTGCCTCTTAGTCGTGGGGTCATGCTAATAATCTCTTTCTGGAATGTCCATTGCATTTAATTCATCTTCAAGACTCATTTCAGGCATCAAAGACTCCAGGATTGATTTGCTGATTGGTTTTTAACAAATTAATGTTAGCTTCATTGAATCAGAGTAATTATTTGTTCAGAGAACTCTCACGTTTGAAAAAGGAAACCTATCTCTTATTATAACTTTTTGGGAAAATAGTTTTGTACAAATATTTATTCAGAAGGTTGATGCATTTGTTAGGAGAAAGGAGGGAGCTTTTATGTAATCAGATTTCTGTTGAAAACATGCCAGACAATAAGAAACTACTCTTTCTCCTACTAATAACAGTTAATGGTTCAAACTCAATTTAATTGGCCTCATTTTATAGATGAAGAAATTGAGGCTCAAAGGGGTTTTGTAACTTGTTCGGAATTACAAATCCAGCAAGTAGAAGAGCCAAGACTGGAACTCAGGTCTGTCTGACTTCCAAATCAGATACTTCAACACCGTGTTATCTTTGAAACACTGAGAAAGCAATTAATTATATGTTTTTTTCAAGGATTCACTTTTTAATTCAAGCTAGGTAGAAAAAGAGGAGAACAGTGTTCTCTTGTAGGCAATGTAATTTAGTTCCAGTTGGTCACTAGGCAAATGGAAGACTTGCTACTACATGTCAGTTCTCTCCCATATTGTTGTGACAAACTACTTTTTCCCCCAAAACTGATTAGGTATAAGGTTTGCTACAAGTAATATTTAAAATAATAGTTTTTCTTTATGATTATTTTTGTATACACTAATAAGGATTCAAGATTATTTATATAATAACGTTTCTCCCAGATTCTTGAATATTAATATGCTTTTGTCAAAGGAAGAGAAAGAGCCTGGCAATATAGTTATTGGAAAAGAAATGGTGCAAAAATTACAACCTATTTTGTGGGAGGGGAACATCATTGATCATGTATATTCCAGTAAGAAAAAATGTCATTTATGATTTTATAGAACTGCTAAGTATATAATGGAGTGGAAATAGGGGTTATCAGGGTTATTGAGAAAGCTTCTTCCAATTTTATTTCTCACTAAAAGCAGGGGGATTCTCTTCAGTAGATTCTCTGGTGCAGACATTCAAGAAGACTCAATCTTCTTGATTATGGGCCCTACACACAACTAGAAGAGAAAATGATCTATCACATTTACAAAATAGCCACTTTATAACTTCTACTTTCTTTCTTTCCAAAATAAGGTGCCTCCCATTGTCAGTACAATAGCCTGTATTTTTTACTTGTAAGCAGTGTCAGCTCATTTGCTACTCTAATCTTAACAAAGTCAGAGACAGAATTCATTTAATGGACCACATTACTGATGAGTACCAGCATATTCAATAAAGTATACAATTATCAGTCCATTAGCAATTTTACTAAAGAAGTTTAATTATGACATTAAAAAAAATAGCTGACTACTTTGGCCTTTTCTTTATGTACTGGAAAAATGTGTCCTAAAAAAAGTGAGCTTCAAAAATCTCTTTATTAGTTTTCCTGCACGTACTCCACATAGACTACTTTAATGATTTGTTTTATGTTTTATTCAATTGTCATAATTTCATCCTTGCAAGAGTAATGGGGCCAATCAATGAAAGTTACTTTTATAAAAAGGATGGGTAGGGTTCAAGATAGTATCCCTTAAGGCACTAGAATATACTTAATCGTTGAAGAAGAAAAATTTGTAAATAAGACTAAGGAAATGGAAGTAGAGGATGAGAGACCTTGCATCACAAGGAAGACAATGGTAATGGTGAGTATAGAACATTTAATCATCATAATTACTCTACAGAGGCATTTTTAATAATTTTTAAAAGCCAAACCATGTTTTCAAAGCCACCCTCCTGGTTTGCCGTCCCAGAGTCTCTTCAACTGACAGTCAAGTTCATTTGTACACAAAATTCCATTTATTTCTGTTTTAATACAAGCTCATGTATTACAAATGGGGTTCTCTGTAGACACCCAACAAACTAATAAACTCTTCCCCACCCTGGCTGGTGTGGCTCAGTTGGTTGGAGTGTCATCCTGTGCACCAAAGGGTCAGAGCACATACTCAAAACTCATGCCAGGAGGCAACCAACAGATTGCCTCTCTCTCTCCCTTTCTCTCTAAAATCAATGAAAACATGACCTGGGTGAGGATTAAAACAAACAAACAAACAAACAAACAAACAAACAAACAAACAAAACTTTCTCTTCCCTTTTGAATTTCTCATAAGAATAAAATTCACACCATCTCTGTATTCTTCCTTTAACTTTATTACTTTACTAGTGATCCAGCACGTGAAATCGCACGAGACTCGGGACCCCAGACCCCGCTACACTATGGGACTCCGAGTCCCACCTGCCAAGGGACGCCCCCGAGTCCTGCCGAGCCAGGAGACCCAGAGTCAAGTCCCCGCCCACCTGTGCACAGCCCCGCCCATCCACACACACACCTCCCCACGCACGCAGACCCGCCCACCTGCGCGTGCCTTCCCCGAACGCAGCCTCCTGGTGACCAGTCTTTGGTTGTTACGGTGTTAGGGCCACTGTTTTCTTTTTTTTTTTTTTTTAATATTTTATTGATTTTTTACAGAGAGGAAGAGAGAGAGATAGAGAGTTAGAAACATCGATCCGCTGCCTCCTGCACATCTCCCACTGGGGATGTGCCCGCAACCCAGATACATGCCCTTGACCAGAATCGGACCTGGGACCTTTCAGTCCGCAGGCTGATGCTCTATCTACTGAGCCAAACCAGTTTTGGCTGGGTTTTTATAATATAGATAGTATATTTGTCTAAGAGCCCAGAACCTGGAGCGACACTGCCTTGCTTCAAATCAAGGTTTCCCACTTCCCGAAGGTGTGACCTGGGGCAAGTTGTTTGGCCTCTTTGTGCATCACCTTGCTCATCTGTAAATTGGGGAAAATGATTGTTTCTCTTCTTTAAGATTATAATGAGGATTAAATAATCAATGTATATTAAGTTCTTAGAGCAGTGTCTGGGACATACTAAGCACTATAAAAGTGTTTTCTGTTATTGTTGTTAACACATTGTTGTTGCATTTCTCCAAGTATATTTAAAGATCTCTCATTTATTTTCTTAAAAATAGTATGCAGACATGGTAAGAAATTTGAACAATAAAGGAATGTATGTGTTCAATTAAACAGCAAAGACATCTACTGGCAATAGATTCTCAGATATTCTTTCTAAGTGTTTCTAAGCAGCCTTTTTCTTTTTGTTCTTTTAACGAAGAGACAGGTGCATGCACAATGCTCCTCAATCTCCTAAATGTAATAACATGGTGATTAAACCTGAGCGCAGTGCTCCGGAAGGACAGTCTAACTAGTTAGGAATATTGTATTATCATCTTTTTTACCTTACCAGCTGCTTTCCTTGTGGTTCACCATAGCTTTCTACCAGGTCTCACAGAACAGTGCCATATGGTGACACCTATGTTTGCTGATTGTTGTCTGGTGGATGTCAACTTCCCTGCTTTCTTGGAGATGTGTGCATCTTGCTCCCTCCTCCTGTCTAATCACGAAATAAAGTCCAGATTCCCTAAAATGTTTTCCAGGGAGCAAAGACAATGGTCAGTTCTTTCTGTGACTGTTCGACATAATGGATAATTGAACATCAGAACTCCCTGCTCATTCTCTGAGTAACTGAGAACTTAGTATTCATAGAGCAAAACTGATAGGTTATCTGAAAAATTCCAATACTGGCCACTTGGTACATCTTTATTACTAGTTATATCAAGAAATTGCCCATTTTACATTTTAACATACTGGATGCAGGAAAGATATAACAAAAAAAAAGAACCTAAACTATGAAATTTCTCACAGAGAATACTAGATTTAAAACTCCTAAGGAGCCAGGTGCATACTTTCTGTCCCTTTGTGTGATCAAAGGAAACAAAAGAGATGTTAAATAAATATTAACTAGTGTCTCCAAAGTTCCCATTTTATGGGCTGAAAGTGAGAGTTGGAGGTCAAGTTCAGCAACTCTTGGGCATTGCCTGTGGATGAGCATGTCACCTTTCTGGAGGGTTTCTTTCATGCAAGTAGGGGAGAAAGGTAGGCAAATGTTTGTCAACACTGCTGTAAGGCACTGAGCAGATTGTTGGTGAAAGTTCCTCTGATGTACGCCTGAAGTATATGAACAGTCCTGGTGAGATTATACCCACAGTGTGCTAGGCTGCTAGCCTCACCGTCAGGTAGGTACAGACATCCTGCTCACTAGCCAGCACGAAAACACAATAACCACTTACATGCTGTAAGGGGAGGGGGGGTGGAGAATGAAAGCAACCATTCCATCCTACAACATTTTAGCACTTTCTCTTGAGCCCAAATTATCTTCAGGGAAACGAAGTCATTTTCAGCATGAAATTTGTATTGTTGCCACCCACCACAAGAAATCAATGTGCACAAAATCTCAGTTTCTTTCACTGGAAAAATGACCTGTGAAACTATAAATGATGCTGTAGAGCTCAAACACAGGAAGGAAAGCAACAGCTTTCTGCACTGCAAAGATCTGAAACTTGTCTGCAAGTGACATGAGGAATGCTGATTCATTATATACAAAAAAGGGCTCGATTCTACAGATTGGGACTTTCTGTGGCTCCTTCTAGCCACCACATAGGGCAATTTAACTAGAATGTACAATTTGTGATTTCTCTATGTTGGAATTGGAGGGCAGAGGAGGAGGGAGAGGAATGGGATGATGCAGAAGGAAAAGAAAGGCAATGATAATTGTCACAATAATAATGATGGTGATGTTGCTGAATGATGTAAGTGCCAGGTACCACACTATGCCCTGGAAAGGCCTGATCCCCCTAATCTCCACCAAAGTCCTACAAGGTTGGCATTGTTGTGATGTCCATCTTACATGTGAGAAGAAAACAAGCCATGAAATGTAAGTCTCGCCCTGACCGGTTTGGCTCAGTGGATAGAGCGTTGGCCTGCGGACTGAGGGGTTCCAGGTTTGATTCCGGTCAAGGGCATGTGCCTTGGTTGTGGGCACATCCCCAGTAGAGGATGTGCAGGAGGCAGCTGATCGATGTTTCTCTCTCATCGATGTTTCTGGCTCTCTATCCCTCTCCCTTCCTCTCTGTAAAAAAATCAATAAAATATATTTTAAAAAAAAGAAAATGTAAGGCTCTCTGTATATTCTGATGCTGTGAAAGGAAAAGCACATTTACTTTCTAGTTCCTGATGGTTCTGTATTCAGCTCTGTCCAGAGCGGCGGGCATATCTTTAGGCACGAAGGAGGTGAGGCATACCTGTGCACCATCCCATGTTCCCTCTTGCCCCTATCTCATTCAGTATAGACAGCCAGAGAGCCTGCCTCTTCCCTGGCTGCAGCCTTAGAGCAATGCAATATTTATATCGCCACTCTTGAAAAACTGAATTGCCCATTTATTCATATGCAAGCACAGTGTATAGATATAGTCTGTTGGAAAACACAGCTCTTGTCTCTCAGAGAAATATCCTGATGAGCAACTTGGCAAAAATAGGGACTTGGAGAGGTGTTTCGTGATCAGTCAAGATTTTGACATTTTAGCCTACTTTTTAAAACTTCTACCTTTTATTCTCTTGCTCCCCCTCTTGCTCTTAAACTAGCTCAGAAAAGTTTAGACTCTGGAAACTATCTCCTAGTAGCTGCCTGCAAAAGTGAGAATAATCATCCTAAATAATATATAATCACAAACATGTTATTGAGACAGAGCGGCAGGGTGGGATGATGGCAACTCCTAACAAGGCCAACAACTGAATAAATTGCCTCTTGATCTCTCCACTGAGAATAAATTCATGTAAATCCGGGGAAGCTGAGCTGCTGCCGCTGCTGCTAATCCACCATGTGTAGTGACTAATTTTATTAAGTGAAATACAAGAAAAGGAAAGAGCCTTGCAGTGGGAATGTGTGCAAAGATGATTGCCTCGGCCTCAGCGCGGAGCCCTGTGGCAGTGCGGAGGAGCAAGGCCAATTAGGCTGGCTCAGCAGGCAGAGCCAGAGCACAGCCAGCGAGGATGGTGCTGAGCTGTTGCAGGAAGGCCCAAGGCTCGGAGCACACGACTGCATCCACTCTGAGCATCACTGGGAATGTGAAAGACAGCGATTGCTCTTGACTTTGAGGTAACCTTGCTCCTGAGAAGAATGGTTCACTGTCCTTGGAAAAGTTCACCGTTCTTTAACTGAAATACTTAAAAGCCATTGCTACTGAAAATTCGATGCTTTTAATTTCAGGAGAGTCAGGGTGCTAAGTTCTTTTACTGTTAGGACTTGCAAACTCAAAGCCTTTCTGAACCAGACCAAACAAGACTGTAAGTAAATAATATAAATGAATAAGGCTACAGAAGTGATGAGACCCATTGCTAACTGGAGAGGCCCACTGCTACTTCAGTTTTTCTGCCTTAGACAATGTGCCGGTATCTACTAAAGCAAGATATACACCTAGCCTTCATCTCAGCCATTCTCCTCCTATGCATATTCTCAGTACATATATACCCAAGAGATATGACTGTTTATGTTCACCAAGAGATGTTTATAAGCAAACCTGGGCCTAACACAAAGAAGTTCACAAATAGGAAAATAAATAATTAAAATGTGGTATATGTACACACTGGAATATTACATGGCAAAAAAAAGAACGAACTGATACATTTAACAACATAAATGACTTTCACTGATACATGTTGACTCAAAAGAAAGCAGATGCAAAGGGTTAATGGCTGTATAATTCCATATGTGTAAACTTTCTTTAAAAAGCAGTACAGTAGATGGTGATAGAAGTCAGAATAGTGGTTACTTCCTTGGGTGGGGTATTGTTTGAGAAGGGTTACAATGAGTCTTCTAGGGTGTTGAAAACATTCAATATCTTGATCTGGGGATAGACACATGGATGTACATATTTGTGAAACTACCTCAAGATGAACATTTAATTTTGGTTTTACTGTATGTATCACTGAAGAAGTTAAAAAATACAACACAACAGAAAAAATACAAAAGAAAATAAAAGCTGTCCCAAATAAAATGGTCTGAGCTATAAATTTGTTTGCTGTCCATGAACTTATATCCTTAACTAAGGTTTCTAATGATCTTCCTACCACAGTTGAAGACTTTATGTCTCATCTGTTAGCTCATGTTTCCTCTTTTTGGAAAATAATTAAGACAGCAAAAAAGGTGATATCTATTTAATATTTATATTGAGTTTTTTCATTCTTTTTTTGTTTGCATTTTGTTTAGTTGCCATATATTTGTGAATTTTCCAGTTTTCTTCTTGTTATTGATTTCTAGTTTCATACCATTGTGGTCAGAAAAGATGCTTGATATAATGTCAATCTTCTTAAATTTATTAAGACTTGTTTTGTGGCGTCACATGTAATCTATCCTGGAGAATGTTCCATATGTACTTGAGAAGAATGTGTATTCAGTTACTTTTGGATGAAATGTCATACAAACATATAAATATATAAGTATATTTATATATTCGTGCACGGGTCCAGCTGGCCTGCCCCAATCAGGGCCGATCTGGCTGGGCCAGCCTGGGGAGGGGAGCGAAAGGGGACATGGGAAGTTGATCAGTCGGCCCCATCCCCTGGTTGAACTCCCCTGTCGAACTCCCGGTCGAGGGGACAATTTGCATATTAGCCTTTTATTATATAGGATATATATATACATATGAAATGACACACATATGTTAAGATCTTCTTATATGGTGAAATTTTACTTTTTTTCTAAAATATAGCTTTATTGATTTTAGAGAGAAGAAGGGAGAGGGATAGAGAGATAGAAACATTGATGAGAAACATTGATCAGTTGCCTCTTGCATGTCCCCTACTGGGGATGGAGCCTGCAACCTGGGCATGTGCTCTGACCAGGAATCGAACCATGACCTCCTGGTTCATGGACTGATGCTCAACCTTTGAACCACACTGACCAGGCTTTACTATAATATAATTTTACTAGAGGCCCGATGCATGGAAATTTGTGCACTGGGGGGAGGGGTCCCTCAGCTCGACCTGCATCCTCTCGCAGTCTGGGAGCCCTCAGGGGATGTCCGACTGATGGCTTAGGCACGCTCCCACAGGGGAGCCATCAGTCGGACATCCTTAGCACTGCCGAGGAGGTGGGAGAGACTCCCGCCACCACTGCTGCGTTGGGAGCCATCAGCCTACTTGTGGCTGAGTGGAGCACCCTCTGTGGGAGCGCACTGACCACAAGGGGGCAGCTCCTGCATTGAACGTCTGCCCTCTGGTGGTCAGTGTACATCATAGCATATCATTCAGCCTTTAGGGTCAATTTGCATATTACCCTTTTATTATATAGGATATTAACATTTCCTAGCATTGCCACAATTCACATACTTATTAGTATTTTATTAATAGACTCTTAACAATTTTACTATTTTTTAGAACTTATAGTATTTTCAATTTTTTATTCAAAATAAATGGATCCTCTTGGTTTTCCATTCTCAGCTTATTTCCTGATATAGATTCCTTGAAGTGCAGCTATTTAGACAGAGGTCATGAGCCTATTTTAATGCCATATTACTTCTAAAGGGCTGGCTTCATTCATGTTGTCAAATGCCGCTTATAAGACTATCTGTTTGTTCCATGTTCCATATTCCCCCAAAGTCATTATTTAAAAATCAAAATGCAATGAATCTTTACTTAATTTTTAGTGGAATGGTGGCTGATTTCCCCCAACTAGCTAACTTCCTATATTTCTCCATTTGTGTGCTATTTTTTATCATTTCTTAAACAGAATCAATGTAGTAAGTATATATATTTTTCTCTATATTTCAATAGCAAAAGTTTATCAATTGTGTTTATCTGTTATGTTTTCCTCATTCTGCTCTTTTTATTTTACAGCAGTTTGCCTTGCAAAAAGTTACCTTTATATGTTCAGGCAAATTTTGTCTCTAATAACTTTCATTTCTTGAATTGCCTTCAGGGTTTCCCTTTCTTCTGTATAATTTAAAAATGTTAGTGTAGCCCTAGCCAGTTTGGCTCAGTGGATAAAGCATCGACCTGAAGACTGAAGGGTCCTGGGTTCGATTCTGGTCAAGGGCACATGCCTGGGTTGTGGGCTCAATCCCCAGTGTGGGGCATGCAGAAGGCAACCGATCAATGTGTATGTCTCACATCAGTGTTTCTCCCTCTCCCTTCAAGTCTCTCTAAAAATCAATGGAAAAAATATCCTCAGGTGAAAATTAAAAAAAAAAAAGCGCCTTACAGAAAAAGAAAAGCAAATAAAAATCTTGTAAAAGAAGTAGAAAATAGACTCCTATCATAAAATGAAGGCAAGATAATGAACTAGAGTGCTTACACCTGTTTTTGAATTCAGGGAAGCATAGCAAACCTTAAGTGATGGAATTGTGGCCATATTTTTAGAGTGAGAAACCATTGCATTATGCTTTAGAATTTAACTTTTATTAAATTCTTATGATTAACTTCATAGTTTGCATTCAAAATAAATAATCACTTCTAAGGAAATCTTCTGTTTAAACCAATGGAGATGACATTATATGGTTAATATTATCTTATTACTAGAGGCCTGTTGCACGAAGAGATTCATGCAATAGGCCTTCCTTTCCCCTGGCTGCTGGCACCAGTTTTCCTCCGGCACCCAGGACCCAGGCCTTCACTCTGCCTGGGCTCTGGCCGGAGCCAGCCCCGGAGCCGTGAGGCTTCGCTGCTCTGGCCTGGCCGTCGCTGCTCTGGCCCCCGGGCCATGAGGCTTCGCTCCACTGCTTGGAGCCTATGTATGCAAATTAACTGCCATCTTTGTTAGGTTAATTTGCATACTCTCCTGATTGGCTGGTTAGCATAGTGAAGGTATGGTCAATTTACATGTTTGTCTATTATTAGGTAAGATTAGGTCACACTTCAAGTAATATTTTGTAGCAGACATAGATTTTAAAAGTGAATTTTTCAGGGCAAAACACAGACAATGAAGTTTATTCTTCAAGAGTGCATTAATGATATTAAATGCAATTTCTTGTTTGGCCAAAAGTACTCATATCTGAGGTTTCTAAGCTATAAATGTCTGGTCAACTTACTATCTGCACTATTTTAAACCATAATTTTCTTCCTTTACTGATTAAGGTATTACATATGTGTCCTTATCCCCACATTGTCCCCTTACCATCCCCCCACTCATGCCCTTACCCTCCTGGTGTCTGTGTCCATTGGTTAGGCTTATATGCATGCATACAAGTCCTTTGGTTGATCTCTCCTCTTTACCCCCACCCTCCTCTACCTTCCCTCTGAGGTTTGACGGTCTGATCAATGCTTCTCTGTCTCTGGATCTGTTTTTGTTCATCAGTTTATGTTGTTCATTATATTCCACAAATGAGTGAGATTATGTGATATTTATCTTTCTCTGACTGGCTTATTTTGCTTAGCATAATGCTCTCCAGTTCCATCCATGCTGTTGCAAATGGTAAGAATTCCTTCTTTTTAACCACAGCATAGTATTCCATTGAGTCGATGTACCATAATTTTAAAACACCATAAAATGAAATTAGTATGGCATTTGTAAAATGTACTGCATATCAAATTTCACTTTTTAGATTTCTTAAAAATCTTGTACATAGAAAGTGATACATTAATACAGTCTATTGGTGTGAACTGACATAAATGGAGAAATTTTAGTACAATTAGGTAAGTTGGCACTTAAATATATAAAAACTAAAAGATCTAAGAACTTAGAGCAGGGCTACTAACCATTCTTCAAATAATAAGAAAAGGCTTTATTATGAAGTAAAATACATCGTGAACAAAAAATGTGTTTAAAAAGTAGAATCCTGAAAAGGTTTGGATATGAAGAGAGAGTTAAAGATGTTCAATGTCAGTGGTACTAAGTGTTTGGCAAAGAGCAGCAAAAGATAATGAAAGAGGTTGGGTCCAGGTTGTAAACCCCCTCACATGTCAAGCGCAGACGTTAGAATTTTATTCCAAATAGCTGGGGTTCTTGGGGTTCAGTGAGGTTTCTGGGTAAGAGAGTAATGTAATTAAGCTCCATTTTGTGACAATGGGACTTTGGCAGGAGTGTGGAGGATAGTCAAGAGTAGAGAGAGACAATGGGAAGAAAAGAATTGTAATAGAAACAAAAAAGGAGGTGATAATCTGAATTATGGCAGAGGAAGTAGAGATGGAGACAAGACAGAAAATTAAGAAGGGCATTTTTGAGGTAGAATCTGAAGGACTTAATGACCCATTGGATACATTATGAGGAGCTGAGTCTGTCCAATTAAGATGTATGAAAAATAGGATAGATGCGGGTACTAACAGCAGAAGTGTATTGTGTTGAGACGGAATAGGTTTGCAGGAGAAGATTATGAGTTCTATCTTGGAATTTAAACTATGTGTTAAGTACTAAATCTGAAATCCAGTTGGGGGTATGTGTAATCAGATTTGGGATTCAGAGGATAGATCAGAGTTTTCAGCCAAATGGTGATTACTGAAGTCACAAAAGTGGGTGATCATGGGTGGCCCAAATGAAAAAAAGGGTTGATATACAAACCTGGGGAAGATTAATAGGTCAAGGACTGTTAGAGGATGAGGAACAGGCCAATAAATTAAAGAGGAGAAGTAGGGAAGTTCTACCTTAAGGCCAAAGAATGGTAAAAATCGATAAAATATGTATGTAAATATATAAAACTTGAGGCCCCAGTGCATGACATTTGTGCACTGGGGGTGGGAGGGTGGGGGGGGTGGGGGGAGTCCCTTAGCCGGTCTGTGCCCTCCTTCAGTCAGACATCCCCTGAGGGGTCCTTAGCGCTGCTATGGAGGCGAAAAAGGTTCCTGCCACTGCTGCTGCGCTTTCCAGCCATGAGCCTCTTGAGGCAGCACTAAGGAGCAGCGAGCCACCACGGGGCAGCTCCTGCATTAAGCTTCTGCCCCCTGGTGGTCAGTGCACGTCATAGCGACTGGCCGTTCTGCCTTTTAGGTGATTTGCATATTAGCCTTTTATTATATAGAATATGCCTAATAGAAAAAATTTAAAAATTGCAATTATGAGTCCCTGGTTATCTCAGTGAAAGATACCAGAAGTCAGTTTATCACCTTTGAGGGCCAAACCGATGACTTCTATGTTTGAAAGGTGGAAAAATATGGCTCTGGCTGTGGGGCTTTAGAGTTGGACACTGTTCCAAGCACCAGGAGGGACTGTGGTCCTAATGGTGCTGTGACAGGTAAGAGACAACTTAATTTTAATACCATGGACAAAACCCAGATTTATAGTCAAGTTTACTGTTTGCTTCCTCTATTTTTTTAGACTAGAAAAATAATACCTACTAGTTGGTAGGCAATTGTTGGAAAAATATGCTCTACACAAAGGGCTTAAAGATACTTGGAACCCTGAATACAATACTTTAAAAAATACAATATGCTAACTATAATTATGGCCATCATCAATTTGTTGCCATGGAAAACTTTTATTTAAACTCCAACAGAGTCTTAAACATGGACACAATACTCCAAGTTTATCAGTAATTATCATTTTCTCATCATGTCTGCATCTGGTAATAAAGGTCTCACAATCGGCTTTTCCAGTGAACATGAGCACCCCTACTATGTTCCAAGCCTGGTGTAAACACAGTACATGTACTCAAAGAACTCAAGGTATTTCTCTGGTCAATATGAAAAGCTAATCTGCTCTCCCAAATAATGGAATTTGTCTGTCTCCAGGGTTTACACTTTCCAGGTAGCCATTCCATTGTCACTTTGTGAAAAGTGACAATGAAAAGCACCATATAATAGACTAATTTCCACTTCCATCCAGGAAATTTTTTATTGTCTTCTAAGTACATTTACAGCAGTAAGGAAGTGATTTATCATCATAGAAGTAGAACATTTCCAGTTTTTAGTGATTGAGTCATAGGTTGCAAGACCATTGGCAACATAACATGGCTATAATTATATTTTCAACCTCCTCATTTTACAGATGAAAGAACTGAGGCCCAATGAAGCCAAATGACTAACACAGAGCACGAATATGATTTAGGCGCGTGACATTTCTATTTGTTCTATTCCTATTTGATTCTCTTGAAATAGCTAATTATTTTAAACTTATGAAAAAAATCAATTTTACTAACATCATGTATTTTTTAGTGCAAAAGGTCTTGCTAGTAAATTGGTATGAATCTTCCAGTAGCTCTTGAAGTCTTGCCAGTGCCCATGTAGCTTTAGAAAGGAACAAGGGATGGGAATTCAAGGACTTTGCTTCTGGTCCAGCATTTTGACACCAATTCTCAGCCCCAGAGTTTCTGTTTTCTGTCTCTAAAGCCTTTTACATTACAAATCCGGCTCTGAAAAGAGTCCCAGGTGTGTTCTAACATACTACTACACATTTGGTGGCTTAAAACGACACAAATTTATTCTCTTATAGTTCTGGAGGCCAGAATCCAAAAATCAGGGTCTTGGATTTGAGTTGTATTATTACACAGACGCTCCCTCCTGAGGCTCTAGAAACCCTCTCTCATCTCTTCCAGTTTCAGGTGGCTCCCTAAATTAAGCTTTCCTTAATTTGTGATCATATCACTCCAATATCTGTCCCTTTCTTCACACTGCCTTCTCCGCTGTGTGTGTCTGTATCAAACTCCCCCTGCTTCTCTCTTATAAGGAAACATGTGGCTGCACATCAGGCTCACCTAGATAATAAAGTAAACTCTTCCCCTTGACATCTTTAATTTAGTTACATTGTTTGAAAAATAAGATAATATGCACTCTTTCCATATAAGATAATATTCCCAGCTTCAAGGGATTAGGAAGTGACTATATCATTGAGGGGGCATTATTTTCAGCCTATCATAGACAGTATTGTCACCAAAAGTCCATTTTTCTTGGATATATTAATTTTCTTGCCGGCAATCAACATAGAATTATCTGACACTTGGCTGTCACACAAACTAGTCAATATGCTGCACAGATCTAATTCATGTGGTTCAGTCAGAGCCAAATAAGTAGTATATTTTCTCTATCCACTTCTTTTGTCAGAAATTGGGCCGTTTTAATTGAAATGAACTATAAAAATACTGGATGGGCATTCAGCATGAGTTTCAATCATTCATTCAAATTCTTACGGCAAACATGCATTGAACATCATACACATGGAAGTTCTGAGTCAGACACTTCAAGTAATTTAGCTCACTTCATTTTCCAAAAGCCATTAAGCTAGAGCTCAGTATAGTAATTAAGATCTAGAGTTTTGAAGTCAGGCAAATTAGATTCAAATCTTAGCTCCACCATTTACTAGCCATGGAAAAACTATTTCACCTAAGTGTCAGTTTCCTTATCTGTGTAATGGACACATGAACACCTACTACACCACTCTATAACACAGTGCTGTTTAATTATACTCATTGGGAGCAGAAACTGAACTTACTTCAGGGGTTATATATTTGCCTGATTTCACACAGATGAGTTTGCCTCAAAACCTTGCTCTGTCCACTGCATCATTCTAGAAGGATCTCTTTATAACTCAATCTCACTGATAAGGGTATTGCTGTGGGTTGCAATCCAAGGACAAAAAAACGATATCACACAATATTATACAGTTACATAAATATCTCTGGTCAAGGAAAATTCCATTAAAAATACTACAATAAACATTTCCTTGCATTTCTTTTTAAACACGTGTCAGAATATAAACTTAGGGCTAGGATTCCTGAGTAGAAGAATATATAAATCCAGTTTATTAGATATGACTTAGTTGTTTATCAAACCGGTTATTCCAGCCCAGCTGGTGTGGCTCAGTGGTTGAGCATCGACCAGGAAGTCATGGTTCAATTCTGAGTCATGGCACATGCCCAGGTTGTGAGCTCAATCCCCAAGTAGGGGGTGTGCAGGAGGCAGCCAATTGATGATGTTTCCCTCTCATCCATGTTTCTATCTCTCTATCCCTCTCCCTTCCTCTCTGAAATCAATAAAAACGTTTTCTTAAGTGGTTGTTCCAAATGTATAGTCCCTTTAGTAACACATGAGAATTCCTATTGCCAACATATCACTGTCAGGCTTTATTAAAACTTTTTCAATCTAACGGGTATGACATGCTAACTCGCCAATTATTAGCAAAGTTATTTTATCATAAGTCCATTTGCCATTGGACTTCTCTTATTCTTGTTGGACAGCTATCAGTGATTTTTTTCTTGGCCAGGAATCAAACCCACAACCCTTTCGGTGTACAGGACAATGCTCCAACCAACTGACCCACCTGGCCAGGGTATAAAGCTGAAAGTGGTTTTGCACTCTTAGTCCAGATATTACTCTGACCATAGTTTTCATTATAATGAATCCTTCAGAGGAATGGAAATGGCAGCAAAGAGTGGCTCATTACAAAGAGCCCTGATGCTGAAAGTCAGCGATATCACTGGGGTTACTTCTGGGGAAAAGATAAGGGATTACTTTCCCATCACACGTTTCCTACAATCACCATGACTTTTTTCTAAGTGGAATATAAAACAACAACATGTCACTTTATGTTTGGTCTCAGACACAGGCCATAGACACCCTTTCCTTTTCTCTAGAGCATTCTCGAAAGATTAGATATAATAAAGTTATATTATCAATATGATTTGATATAATATAATAAACTTCAAATAAGTTGAAGAGTGAAAAACAATCGGATCACACTGAAAAGACTTATTTGATGCTAGAAAAGAGACATTTTCCCCATAAAATCAAGCATTTTTTATCTCTCCTCAAATGGTGATATTTATTCATTTTTTCCCTATTTATTTTCATTTTTTAACTTGGAGAGACTATTTTTCTTTGTGAGTAATATATTTCACTCCAATTTGTCAATTTCAGACAGCCACACCAGCCATTTATTTAAGGTAACAGATTTCATAGAATGTGATATCAGCCACTTGAAATAATTTATGCAGTTATAAAGCTCTTGTGTGAATAATTTGAGAGGAGCTGTGTCATCCAATATGAATGAAGAATTTGACTCGCTGGCTTCTAAAGAGGTGATATTCATTCTTACTCAGGTAACTTCTTAGAGTATTTGAGCATCTATTTAGTGTGAACAAAATTTCTAAACTAGGCTAATTTCCTGTAAATAAGTTATTGCAATGACTTAAATGAATTCCAAAAATTAATTTGATCAGCATATTAAAATATCTGGGGAATTACAATTAATGGTTCTTCTAAGGGTATGATTGATTCTTTTTATTCTAATCCTCATTTATAATAAAAGAGAAACAATATCTTATAGTATATCAAAGTATACTAGCTTTTTACTGATTCAGGTTAAATCTTATTTACTTATCCATATTTTTATTTTCTCCCTCCTTAACTTAACATAGTCTTTTGAACTGGGTGTGACTCAGTAAAGAACTGAATTTACATTGATATTTATATCACTGAACACTTTAAACACAACTGAGTTATTTAAAAGCAAACTTTTAGAATTAATATGAGAGTTCAAGAAGGTAGCCAGATACAGAATCAACTTTTTCAAATCAACAACAGTACTGAATATAACTAAATATAAAATAAGAGCTGAAAAAGAAATTAATTTTCAATAGAAACATAAACTGTAAGGTATCTAAGACCCAATCTTACAAAATATGCATGAGCTTTTTAAAGAAACAAAGTTAGGAGAAATTATGGTAATTGTAAGTTAAATGTAATAGATCAAGTGTCATAATATAGAATCAATTACATCAACAAGAAGATGAAAGAAATATATATATATATATATATATATATATATATATACATACACACACACACACACACACACATATACGTATAACAGTTCAATGCATAGATGAAACATTATTCTTGGTTATTCCAAATTGAACTACACTTATCTGAGCCATTTATATAAGGTGATGTTAGTGCCATATTTAGAAGCTACAGTTTATACAGAAGCAGTTGTTTAATCTGCAGTTATCCCCAATTCCTGGATGAAAAGGAAAGAAAACCTCAAATAACAATGCACTAAAAATCACATATATTAGTACTCTCTTTCTTAAATGAAATCTGGAATTTAGCATTCCTGAAATGATATGGCCCATACTATTTCTGTCTACATTCAATAAAAATAAAGAAGGGTGAATAAGGGTGCACCTAGTCCTTTTAGGGATCCTTACAGAAATCCCACCATGACACTTTGTTTATATATCATTAATCAGTACATGCTCTATGACTATACTTCGCAATAAGGGAAGCTAAGTCATCTTTACTTAGGGAAATCACATGCCTAGCTAAAACGTAGTGTGCTATTTTTTAATATAAAGGGAGGAACAGACATTTGGGGACCTCTATAGGTCTCTATCACAACATTAATTAGCCTTCTATCATGAGGAAATTCTGTTGACTGGTGGCTTGGAAGCAAAATGAAGGTTGAGGCAGATACTGTTGTTGATGTGACTGGCTTTTAGGACGAGATCAATTTTGAGGGAAGAGTTTTTAAATTTAATAATAAAAATGAGGTAATACAGCCTGGCCAGTGTGGCTCAGTGGTTGAGCATCAACCTATGAATCAGGAGGTCATGGTTTGATTCTGGGTCAGGGCATATGCCCCGGTTGTGGGTTTGATTTCCAGTGTGGGGCGTGCAGGAGGCAGCCAATCAATGATTCTCCTTCATCATTGATGTTTCTGTCTCTCTCTCTCTTCCTCTCTGAAATCAATAAAAATATATGTTTTAAAAATGTGGCAATATAATATATGACACTTGAATACTTTATAGCCACAGTTTGCATGAAAATTATTTCTACATCGGTGGAGCCAGCTACAGTTTCCATGCTGGAACTCAGTGTCAGGTGGAGACTACACAGAAGGGAGAAGTGGGCAAGGGTGATAGAACACACACCCTATTAAGTCCAGACAAGAGGCGTCCTATTATCAGAGGAGAAGCAATGAGCACAGGATTAAGATGTTCAGGCCGAGCACTGAAGGGAAGGAGATTGCAAGTGCACAGAACCAGAGGCTGGAGTCTCATAAGACACAATTTCTGCAGATGAGGAACAAACTTGAGGCTTGGTGAGAAAGAGAAAAAAAGGTAAAAAGTTGTGAAAATTAAGATTCTCACTGAAGTAGAAGAGAATCACAAAATAAGAGGATAACTCAACATCTCTAAAGAACAAAAAGAAGGCACTAATGATTTTCAAAACGGTATGCCTTTTTTCCTGTGACTGACAGAAAAGAGCTTTCTTCAGCTAAGAAATTCTGTAAGCCACACACAACACTACATGCAATCGCTATTGCTGGCCCAGAAAAATATAAGATATTTCACAATGATCAGAAGATGACAACCAACGCTAATATAAGAAGAGGGAATGAGAATCACAGAATGTCAGCTAATAAACCATCTTCACCAAACTCACCGTGAAGCAGAGGAAAACAGTAAGAAAATTTTCTAGCCTCAGTTAAGCATTGCTAAACATTTTCAGACATCAAAACACATTTTGAATTATAGATAAAAATTTTAGAACATAAATTGTTCAAAGAGAGAGAAAAAGAGAGAGAAGTAGAGGAAAATGAGGGAGGAGGAAAGATCAAGAGCGAGTAAGTCAGAGAGAGAGAGAGAGAGAGAGAGAGAGAGAGAGAATAAATGAGAGCACAAATGATTAGCCCTCTGTCATTATCATCATCTTTGCTAATCAAATATTGGAAGTATCTATTTCCTCGCCTGTCTCCCACCACTACACTGTAAGTTCTTTTAGGACAGACTATGTTCATTCTGTCTATGTCCTTCAGACCTGGCATGGTGTCTGATTCATAATAAAGTCTCAACAAATATTTAATTAATTAATCATGAGTGAATGAGTAATATGCAACATGTAAAGTTAAATCTGCATCATTTTGTATGAAGACATCACTATTCCTAGTATTAAATTGAATCTAATCCAGGAGTTGAAATTAATAGCTTTTTATAGTGTGCAGTAGACAAAAATAATGCAGGGAAAATGCCACAATGCAAAAATAGTTACCTTAAATGGAACAGCCAGACACCAATACAAATGTTCATATGAAATAAAAAATCTGTAGGTCTCTGAGAGATTCCTTTCTGCTATCTAAATTTAATGTGGATAATTTATCATTTTATAAATTTCAACTTTGGTCATTTATATGCTTCACAGCCTCTGTGTGTATTTCAGCTCTTTGCTTTCGTGATTATACAGGCTGTAAGGTTAAATAAATTACATTGATTTTTCTATTGGAATCAAGTCAAGCATTGGGTCAAAAATCTGGAGCACACATTTAATATGCATTATTTCTTAGAAAAAAGTGACGGGATTTTACTATTAATAGACGATCTATTGGAAGGTCTGCATGCTCCCCTTCCTGGTGCTGGCATATCAACTGAGTTACAGTCTAAGTAAACAGAGAGCGCTCTGGAACTGGAAAACACAGTTAGCTAGGCTTTGCTCCATTTCTGTTATGCTACAAGCAGGAAATTATGTTTGTTGATAAAGGCAATGTCTTGCTCTTCTTTCATAAGACTTCAAATTTTGGACTGTAAACATACATCACAACCAGTAAGGAAAGGGTTTTTATAGTTACAGAGGCTGCTAGGGTGGTGGGAAGGCTTATCTGTACATCTCTACATAATTTATTGATGACTGGCCCACTAAATTTCTTACTAGTCACAAAACTGGACACTTTTTTTCACTCCCATAGTCTGTCCTAAAAGAACTTACAGTGTAGTGGTGGGAGACAGGCGAGGAAATAGATACTTCCAATATTTGATTAGCAAAGATGAAGATAATGACAGAGGGCTAATCATTTGTGCTCTCATTTATTCTCTCTCTCTCTCTCTCACTTACTCGCTCTTGCTCTTTGCTTCTCCCTCATTTTTCTCTACCTCCCTCTCTTTTTCTCTCTCTTTGAACAATTTATGTTCTAAATTTTTTATTTATAATTCAAAATGTATTTTGATGTCTGAAAATGTTTAACAATGCTTCTTTTTTTAAATCAGTGAAGAATTTATTTTACCTACAGGGTTCTTTCAATGCTCTTCATTATGACCCATTCTTTTATTCACTGACTCATTTGGCAAACACTTTTTGTGTGTGTGTCTATGATAGGCCAGTCATTGTGGTTGTAGTGAGGAGATAAATAGCACAGGGTCCTTGCCATGGGAAATTCATAGTCTACTGGGGGAGCTGACAATATACCAAAAAGAAAATAACAAGCTTTTAAGTTATCAAGTATCTAGGGACATTTCAGTTAGGGGAGAAATGGAGAGGTCTAAAAATAATTTAATAATTAATGCTTTCAAGGTTCAGATGAGATTGGCAACCCTGTCTGTGATGTGAAGTGATATCTGAGTAACTGAAGGGGAAGGCAAGCAAATTTGAGCAATATCATCTTCAGCTTAGTACAGTCACATTCATAAGGACAAGTGTTGCCAATATCTAGCCTATCCCTCAATTCTTAATAATAGATAACATGGACAGCACCAAGACCTTAACAAAGTAGTTGGTTTAAAGCCATTGGGTCATGTCTGGACTCATCTATAGGGTAGAAACGAAAATCCCACTAGAGTATAAAGCATTCCCAGCAGGAAAAGGATCAGAGGCAAACCTGAGCAATTTATGGGAATACAACAGTGTCAGCTCTTACTCCTATACCACATCAACCCCTCTGTGTGGACCCTAAGTCCTTCTACCCTCCTCACATGTATAGTTACTGATGTCCACGTGAACATCAGAATATATTTTTGTGTTTTTTAACAGCTTTATTGACATATAATTCATGTATCATACAATTCACTCAGTTAAAGTATATAATTTGATGTCTTTGACATATAACATTATTCATTGAAATTGTTTGTTTAATCCTCACCTGAGGATATGTTTTTTTAATTAATTTTTTTTTTGAGAGAGAGAGAGAAAGAGAGAGAGAGAGAGAGAGAAAGAGAGAGAGAGAGAGAATCAGTTGCCTCCCATTCGAGTCCCAACTGGGGACTGGACCTGCAACCTAGGTATGTGCCCTGACCATGAATCAAACCCGCAACCATTTGGTGTATGTGACCATGCTCCAACCATCTGAGCCATCCAGCCAGGGTTACATTATTCATTTAAAAAATTTTGGTAAATATATAACATAAAATTTGACATTTGACACCTTTTTGAATGTATAATTCAGTGGCATGAAATGCATGCACAATGTTGTACAACAATCACCATTATTTATTTCCTAAGTTTTAAAATCATCCCGTGTCAGCCTCTGGTAACATCTAATCTACTTTCTGTCTCTATGAATTTGCCTAATCTAGATAATTCATATAATTGGAATTATAAAATATTTGTCTTTTGTGCCTGGTTAATTTTACTTAGCATAATGCTTTCAAGACCAATCATGTCGTAGAATGTATCAGATCATTCTTTCTATAGCTCAATAATATTCCATTAAATTCATGTACCATTTTTTGTTTATCTATTCATTTGTTGATGGACACTTGGGTTGTGACTATTGTGACTGATGCTACTATGAATATTGCTGTACACATCAGAAAAGTTCTTTGATATAGTTATCATTCAATTTCTCTAAGTAAATCCAAAGACTTAACAGATTAAGAGTAAAGTAATTCTCTTAAGGTCTATGAAGAAGTCATAGCCAGGAAAATTATCTACAGACTATATTTCCACTGAACTATGTTTTCTAAAACAGAGTGACTTCTCTAGATTAAATATATAATTACAACTCACCTGAGTACATTTTGGACTAAAATGAATTGGAGTTCCATGTCCTACAGAGGCATGACATAGAACGGAAACTTGCATAAATGTAACAAACAGCTGGCCATGTGGGTGAGGAGGAGGCAATTCTATCTATCAGTATCATCAATATATATATATATATATATATATATATATATATATATATATAATCTGTGTATATAATAGGCTGCTGTGAATGCTTTCATAATATTCTGTAAAAATACTGCATATTTGATCTGGATCAAAACATCAGCATTATACTTCAATATCTGCAATACTCAGCTTTTCTAACAAAGGTTGACTACTAGCTAACTTCTAGTCAGTTTTGTATACAGAGCTAAAAGGGAGTAAGAGTATGAGAGTTATAAATACTACATCCAATTGTATGGTACTTTTCTGAAAGTCAATTTCAACAGAAGTCAATTCTGATGCATCTGCTTTTGTCATTGGCATGAAATGCAGAATCTTAAAGCAAACGTAAATAACCAGGGCAACCATTATGTTGGCATAGTTTTCGATTCCTATCGTCTAGTTAGAGTTCACATACTAATAAGTAAACAAAATCAGAATTTGCTATTTTAAAGAAAATAGAAAGAGAGAAGTTCAAGTGAAATGTAATGTTATAGATTAAACGCTTATCTGAGATAGCATTGGCAAGTATGTTCTCCCATGCATGGGCTTTCTTGTTGTTTTGTTGATGGTTTCTTTTGCTGCGCAGAAGCTTTTTATTTTGATGTAGTCCCATTTGTTTATCTTCTCCTTAGTTTCCATTGCCCTAGGAGCTGTATAGGTAAAGATATTGCTATGACTTATGTCTGATATTTTGCTGCCTATGGAGTCTTCTAGGATTTTTATGGTTTCTCATCTTACATTTAATTTCTTTAACCATTTTGAGTTTATTTTTGTGTTTGGTGTAAGTTGGTGGTCTAGTTTCATTTTTTTGCATGTATCAGACCAATTTTCCCAGCACCATTTATTGAAAAGACTGTCTTGACTCCATTGTATGCTCTTGCCTCCTTTGACAAATACTAATTAAGCATAATGGCTTGGGTCAATTTCTGGGTTCTCTGTTCTGTTCTATTGGTCCTTATGTCTGTTCTTGTGCCAGTACCAGGCAGTTTTGAGAACGGTGGCTTTGTAGTATAGCTTGATATCTGGTATTGTGATACTTCCAACTTTGTTCTTTCTCAGGATTGCTGTGGCTATTCGGGGTCTTTTTTAAATTCCAGATGAATTTTTGGATAGTTTTTTCTAGGTCTGTGAAATAGGCCATTGGTATTTTAATGGGGATTGTATTGAATCTATAAATTGCTTTGGGTAGTATGGATATTTTAATGATGTTGATTCTACCAATCCATGAACACGGTATGTTCTTCCATTTGTTTATGTGTTCTATCTCTTTTTTCAATGTCCTGTAGTTTTCTGAGTACAGGTCTTTTACCTCCATAGTTAAGTTTATTCTTAGGTATCTTAATTTTTTTGGTGCAATGGTAAATGGGATTGATTTTTTAGTTGCTCTTTCTGTGAGTTCATTATTGGTGTATAAAAATAAGATAGATTTCTAGGTGTTAATTTTGTATCCTGCTACATTGCCAAATTCATTTATTAAGTCTAGTAGTTTTTTGATGGATTCTTTGGGGGTTTCTATGTACAATATCATGTCATCTGCAAATAATGGCAATTTTACTTCTTTTCCAATTTGGATTCCTTTTATTTCTTCTTCTTGTCTGATCGCTATGACTAGCACTTCCAGTACTATGTCAGACAGGAGTGGTGAAAGTGGGAATTCCTATCTTGTTCCTGTTCTTAGGGGAAATGGTTTTAGTTTTTGCCCATTGGGTATGATGTTGGCTGTAGGTTTGTCATATTATGCTTTTATCATGTTGAGATATGATCCCTCTATTCCCACTTTTCTGAGAGTTTTTATCAGGAAAGGGTGTTGGATTTTGTCAAATGCTTTTTCTGCATCAATTGATATGATTATGTGATTTTTGTCTCTCAATTTGTTTATGTGACGTATCACATTTATTGATTTCCAAGAGATGCAAATCAAAACAACAATGAGTTACCATCTCACACCTGTCAGAATGACTATCATCAACAAATCAACAAATGACAAGTGCTGTCGAGGATGTGGAGAAAAAGGAACCCTCATGCACTGCTGGTGGGAATTCAGACTGTTGCAGCTACTGTGGAAAACAGTATGGAGTTTCCTCAAAAAGTTAAAAATGGAACTCCCATTCGACCCAGTAATCCCACTCCTAGGAATATATCCCAAAGAAAACAGAAACAACAATCAGAAAGGATATATGCACCCCTATGTTCATAGAAGCACAATTTACAATAGCTAAGATTTGGAAACGGCCTAAGTGCCCATCAGCAGATTAGTGGATTAAAATACTGTTGTATATCACTCATATATGGAATATAATGAATAATATAACCTGATGAACAAAAATAGATCCAGAGACAATGTAACTCTGAACAGACTGTTCAATCTCAGAGAGAAGGCAGGGGAGGGGGGGTGTTAAAGATCAACCAAAGGACTTGTATGCGTGCATATGAGCATAACCAATGGACACAGACACTGGGGCGGTGTGGGCTTGTCCTGGGGGTGGGAGGGGCCGGGTATGGTCAATCGGGGAAAAAGGAGACATATGTAATACTTTAGACAATTAAAAAAATAAAAAATTTAAAAAAATTTTAATAAGAAATGTAATGTTACATTAGAATCAAGTTGATGGATGGACTAGTAGATAAGTGAGCTAACCTTACATGGAGTTTGTGCAAGTTGTGCCATGATGCTACAAGTTTTGACATGTCCTGTCAAAGTCATTGGTGTACACTAGTAAATTCTAATCATCTCTCTCTATAAAAGCCTAAGCAACTGAACAACCGAATGACAGGTCGCTATGACACTGCCTCCTGATGGTCAGTGGGCTCCCACTGCGGGAGCGCCACTCAGCTGACTGATAGGTGCCAAACACCGGCTCACTGCTGGTGAGCACAGCTGTGGTGGCACGAGCCTCTCCCGCCTCCGTGGCAGCGCGCTACCGAGTGGTGGTGGAAGGCGCAGCAGAGCCAGGATGAGCGGGAGCAGCTCGGTGCCCATCTGCCTGCTGTTTTACACACTACTACATCCCTTGGGGGATGTCAGCACTGGGGATTGGGCCGAAACTGGCAGTCCGACATCCCCTGAGGGGTCCGGATTGCAAGAGGTGCAGGCCAGGCTGAGGGACCCCACCAGTACACGAATCTGTGCACCAGGCCTCTAGTCTCTTTATAAACATCTGGTCCCTTCCTTCTGTGTCAAGGAGTTAGGTTTGAGTTTATCTTAAAGTAATATAGATTACTGGGAAAATGGAAAATCAACTCACAGAAGGCACTGTCATGATGGCTTAATGCCTTTTAGACTTCTGAATAGGATTTTAAATTCAAGAAATATTTTTTCTGTTGTAATCTGGGACATAATAGTAATTTAATAAAATGAAACCTCGTCTCTAAATTCACTAAAATCTATACTATTTAGCCCTATGTTTACATGTTGACTGCATGTTTGAGTTAGACTGTATGGGTTATATATTTAACTACTCTTTGCTAGTTTTGTGACTCCAGATGAGTTACCTCCATCCTTTGGTTTCCTCGGCAAAATAAGAAAAATAATAAAACCAGATTTTTAGTGTTGTGAGAGTTAAGCGAAATGATGAAACTCACATGCAAAACAATGTTAGCTATTATATTTATTTTTCAATGATAATATTCATTATGTTTTAAAATAAGGATAAAACATATAAACTTTAGATATTTTACTGGCTATTTTCTGAGTAGGACTAGGTATAGCTTTGAAAAAGATGTGAGACCATCCTATATTTAAGGAGATCATAAACCATCCAGCTCCCATGTGAAACACATTGCTACCCTTAGCATTCTTTACTAAGGAGAGATTAAGCAAATAACAGCAACACATATATACGTAACACATAGACATAGACAACAGTGTGGTGTTAGCCAGAAGGAAAGGAGGGTGGGGAGTAGGAGGAGGTGGGCAGAGAGGGGGGATGGGGATGGAAAGAGACTTTGCTTGAGGCCATGGGCACACAATGCAGTGTGCAGATGATGTTTTATTGAGTTGTACACTTGAAACATGTATGTTTATGAACCAATGTCACCCCAATAAATTAAAAAATAAATAAATAAAATAATTTATAGACTGTGATAGAATTTAGAGCCTCATAAATTTTAAAACAATGAGCAAACAAACAAAAAAAACCCCCTAGCACCAAGTATTTTCCCCATAGGTTTTAGCCTCCGCCAGATTAACTAATTCTTCTTTCTTAACTATGTTTTCCCACCAGAGTGTCTGAATAAAAAATAATAAAAAAGCCTCATCCTGGCAAAGGGAAAGCCTACAGCCTCAAGGTTAATTCATAATTCAAAGAAATTCAGTGGGGTTTTTTTTTGTGTGTGCGTTTTGGCATTTTTTTTTCATTACTTCATAAGGTCATTTTAAGTCATGTTTGTTATGTCATGTCTATTGGCACAC